>NC_137835.1:55624977-55822477 GCF_948465745.1 Chenopodium album
CTGTTGGCCGGCCCCAAACAAACGGCCAAGTTGAAGCTTTCAACAAACTCATCTCAGACGGCATAAAAAAGAAAATAGAAAGAGCCGGTGGCTTATGGGCAGAAGAATTAATCCATGTGCTATGGGCCATCCGGACAACAGCGAAAGGGGCAACCCGTAAAACCCCATTTCTCATGGTTTACGGTGCTGAAGCCGTCTTGCCCATCGAACATTACGAGCCGACTCTTAGAGTCATGCTGTATGATGAAGAGGCAAATTGGGAAGCAATGCGCCTGGCATTGGATTCACTTCCAGAACGCCGGGGCAATGCCGCCTTGCGTCATGAGATTTACCGTCTGAGAATGACTAGAGCCTACAACAAAAAAGTACACAAGCGTCCTTTGAAAGTTGACGACTTAGTGTTACGAAAAATGGAGGCAACCGGTAGGGCTAATGAGTTAGGAAAGCTAACTCCAAATTGGGAAGGCCCCTACCGGATCTATGAAGAAGTAAGAGACGGCACCTACCGCCTGGAAACCCCAGACGGCAGGCGCCTGCCTAGAACTTGGAATGTAGACAATCTAAAAAGTACTACTTCTGAGAATGTAATTCTTTGTAAACAATGAGTCAATTATTGAAGATTCAGCCTTGGTTTGCAAAATTGAGTTATCGTTTGATTATCCATCCGGGTAATACCCAGGCGGATTCCCCATCTACCTAACTAAGTTCGATACTTAGTGAAGGTTACATTTGTTTATCCGCCTGGGTAATGCTCAGATCCCTTGTTTACTTAAGTTGGATACTTTGTTTATTCAACTGCTTAACTATCCGCCTGGGTAATACTCAGACGGATTCTCCATTTTTCTAACTAAGTTTGATACTTAGCATGATCCGCCTGGGTAATACTCAGACGGATTCTCCATTTTTCTAACTAAGTTTGATACTTAGCATGATCAGATATTTGCCTGTCCGTCTTGGTAATACCCAGACAGACTCGTTTGATTAAAAAACTAAGTTCGATACTTAGTGTAAATTCAACACTGATTAAGAAACTAAGCACAAAAACGTTTAGTGGCTATACAACCGGTCTCAAACAAGACCAGAGGCTAAAATGGCCGGATGGTTGCTCTTTTTATAAAATCGCCTGTCCCAACATGGACAAAGGCGTCCGGCGACACCCCTCCGAGTGCAATCGTCGCAGAGAACAGATTATCTGTCTGTTCTACGTATCCATGCAGACGGCAAAAATTGAACGACCAAATTGGTCAACTCATAGCCGTCTGACCAAAATAACCTACGAAGAACGAATAAGCCCCTAAATACCGGATGCCCATAGGCATCAGTCGGTCACCGGCTGAAGTTCTCACTTAGGTTATTTATTCCAAAAATTACACTTCACCCCAATTGGGGCAAGATCTCAATGGCTGTGAAATCTCTACCAAGACGGGCATAACCCGTCTGGGTAGTGACCGAAACGCCTGTTGGTGTACGGCTGTGCACTTGGTTTGGGGCAATCACTACTGTGATTGATTGACTTACAAACATATCATGCTCTTTACAGCATCAGACGTTTTCAAGTCAATCAACCAGCTCCAACTGAAACCAATCACACAGCCGTCCAGGGGCAAGGACAGCCAGACTATTGACTAGTTAGGCAAAGAATCGCCGCATACTTTTCATAAGATAGGCAAAAATTAAAAATTCAAATGCAAAATAATCAAAACCGATTTAGTTGGTGCAATTCATAAAAGTCCATCCAACCAAACGGTTGTAATGGATCAAATGTTAACCGGACCCCGTCCGGGAGAAAGAAATTGTTAATTAACACGGCTCCACAGCCGGTAAATACAAGAATACTCGGCACGCAGGCCGGAAAAAGCAAGTTTTGGCATACAACCGCTGAATAAAAGAAAAAGACAAAAGTAGAGATTGGCATACTGCTGCTGAAAAGTCACTTCTGGCCTGTAGACGGAGCCTCCTGGTTCTCCCCCTTCTCCTCATCATCTGAGAGAATTTGGTGCGCTTCGTCGGGACCAGGAAGCTCAGGCGCAGACGGCTCATTGTTGCTGAGCCAGGCTTCAAAGGAGGCAGGCTCTGGCTCACCTTGCTCTCTCAAGTACACCACGTACTCGGCATAGTTGTGTGCCATTGTCCAGATGCTATAATCAGCGTCTGGATACAAGGCAGCCCAAGCAATCTTCATACGGGCATCGTTGTCAGCATCACTTTCAGCAACAAGGCGATTTTGCTCCGCCTCCAAGGTTGCTGCAAAGTTCTTCTGTGCTTCAGCAGCATCCTTCTCCAGCCTCTCAACCCTGGATTTCAGTTTGCCAAGGTCCGCCTGGGCCTTCTTGAGCGCCTCAACAGCCTGTTTGGCGCTCTCGTCTGCTTTCTCCTTAGCCTCCTCCGCCCCCTTCTTGGTCGTCTCAACATCAGTTACCCGCTGGTCGGCCGCCTTCAGATCTAGCTCCAGCTGCTGGATTTTAGACGCCTGTGTCATAATTATTGCTTTAGTATCAAGTTCAGTTACGATAGTTGAGTGGAAAGCAATATTATCAGCGTCTATGGCAGACTTCTTGGCCCTTTTTACCTCTTCCCGTTTGCGGGTATAAGGACGTTTGAGCCCGTCCACCCGCGGCATGGCCTGCAAAAAAGCAGGCTGCATAAGAATTACTGGCGGGGTAATTACTTGAAAAATATAACATGGAATTGACAAGTTTCTTACCTCAGCCAGAAGGGATAGAATGCGTTCAAGATTGAACGTCTCTATCCCAGGGATATTGTCCTTATCCCTCTTCCGGACGGCGTCCAGCATGGCCTTGGCGTGCTTCTGGACGTCTGGCCGGCGGGGAGATTGATCTGCACCACAATCAACACGTGATGAGTGCGAAACTAAGGCAGCACCTATCTGTTGCCGACCGTCTAAGGATGACGTCTGTTGGGAGTGGGATTTCACCCGTAAAGGCCACCCCAGCTCAAGCGGGGATTCAAAAGGGTTCTTACCTTCAGAGCCGGCCAAGCGGGAACCGCTTGCAGGCGTGGTGAACCCTGCGGTTGCTGAGGGGTTGACAAAATCAAGGCACAGGCTGCCGCCTACCTTCTCGAGTCGCCCCGCTATCCGTATCGTCTTAGCCCCGGCTGAGGCGCCAGGAGTTGACGTAGAGGCGGACTTTTTTATTTTGTTTAGAACGGCTGGGGCCTCCTCTCTAGCCCGTTTGAGGTTCTTCTCAAACGACTTTCCAACCTCTCCTCCCTAAAAAAATAAACCAAGTCAAGGTTAGCATCCGGGCAAGACAGTTTATAAAATAAACTTAAGAAAGGGTCAGGCGCTCATTACCTTGGCCCTGAGCTCGGCCGCAGCTTTCTCCGCAAGATCTTTGCGGATGGTCGCAGAAGACCGCTTGGGGGTTTTCTCCGACTGCAACATGTTTAGCGCTTCTTCTGCAAAAAGAAAGAAATTGGTCAATCATAAATCAATTCCGATAGAAAAATACTACAGACGGTGTGAACTCGAGCGCATATGTTTGTTAAACATGTGCCCTAGCCCGCAGGCGGCTAGGAAACATTCATCCCTGAACCAGGTGCTCTTGGGAATCCAGTTCTTAGTGACTTTTATTGTTTCCCTGGTTGACAGAGTTGCGTCTGTGAGGCCGAAAAAGTCTGCCTCGATTATTTTGTCAAAGTCTTCCTCTGGGATCCGGGGAAGAGCGCACTTCCTGCCCAACAAGTCAGGCTTCTTATTGTACAGACGGAATTCATAATTCTCCCGTCTGGTTGGGGCTGACATCAGGTAGAACATGTGCTTCCAGCCATCGAACTTTGAGACCTTGTCCAAGGTCATAATGTATTGCGGCTGTGTGGTTAGAGTATACCACGCTCTCCAGCCGCCTGGGCTCCTGCTGAGGTAATGCATGCTTGCAAAAGTCTCCCAGCCGGGGTTAAGCCCTTGGAACTCGCAGGCGGTAACATACCCCAGAATGTTAGTCCAGGAGTTGGGGGTAAGTTGCCAGAGCCCCAGGCCGTAGCCTCTCAAAATTGCCTTCACCGCCTGGTGAAGGGGGAAGCGAAGGCCGGCTTTGAACGCCGCCTCATAACAGCCAAAATAGTTGTTGGCGTTCTCTTGATCATCTCCCCAAGCAATGGTGCCCAGCTCAGGCGGCACCCAGATCTTATACCCGTCTCCTAGCGGGTGCATTTTCTTAAAGTTTTCTAAGTTCTCCCCCATCTGGATTCGGTCCTTGGAGGAGACGTGGATGCTGAAGGGATCGTCCTTCTCACTCCACTTTTTCCTTTCTTCCTCCTCGCTATCCGGAAGAGGGGGTAAGTCGTCGCTGCTCTCAGAGGTAGGGGCGGAGTTGTTGCTCTCCGTCTCCCCCTCGCTTTGGTCTATGGGGGCAGAGGCGGCCTCGTCGCCGCCTTGATCGCACTCTTCCAAGAAAGAGTCTGCAGGGGTTGAAGGGGCGCGCGGAGGGGATCTCTCCAGAGCCGTCTGGTTTCCCTGACCAGACGTTTCTCCCTCAGGCGTTTGGCCGCCTGAGCCTTCGCTCTTGTAATTTGGGTCCGTGGCCGTCTGCATTGTCCGAGCCATGGTGTCCTGCACAGACACATAACTGGTCGGAATCCATGGCAAAGGGTGGTCCCAACACCCCGAGCCGGCACTCCCAGTCCTAGACTCAGCCGACCTAGGTGACCGGCTGGACTCTAACCTAGGTCGTGTCGTGTGTGTTGGTGATGCATCCATTTATTGCAAGAAATATGTACAAGCGGTGAAAAAAGAAAAGAGCTGAGAGAGACAGAGACGGTACCTTTCAAGTTAGTATCTGAGTGTAGGCGAGACCGGCTGTATCGCTGAAGAGCAAGCCCTTTTTGCTCACGTCTGACTCAAATAAGTGACTTCTGCTCTCTCAAAGTTTTTCTCTCTTGGAAATTTTTGTAAACGTACAAAATTATGAGGGTAAAACGGCTATATATAGAGGGTAAAATTGGGGGCATTTCCGTAATTTACCCAGAAGGTGAACAGTTACTTTGTAACAGTAAAATCACCGCCAACCAGAGCGTGACATGTGTCACAGATGCCACGTGGCGTCCCACGTCACATCTGTGAGGGGCAAATGTTTAGGGTAATTTTATCCCGCCACGTGGTTCAATCAGAGGATGACACGTGTCAGCCTCAGGATGGCCCAAAGTGGACCAATCCCTGCTCGACACGTGTCATTCCAGAAAATTAGGGAAAAAGGCGGCCTTCAGACCCAAATCCCGAGAAAACCGTAAAACGGCGCAGCCCACCAATGATTAGGGTTCAGTGACCTAATCAGGGGCAATTCCCCAAGACCCTATAAATAGGGAGATGTCCCTCATTTTGAGGACACGTTTTTACCATTCATTACCTCTGCATTCTCTGACATCAGAGAAACACCTGAGCTTGGAATCCAAGCAGATTTCCACCTAAATTTCCGTACTCTTTATTCCTTTTCAAGTTACTAACTTGATCGTTGGAGGCGGAGCACCTCCCAACAGGTGTCTCCGTTTGTTTTGCAGGTACAGCTCATTCCGGATCAGTCTTCGTGTTGTAACTCTCCCGAGGGACAAAAACACCCAAAACAAGAACCTTCTAGAAGAATCTAGAAGACTAAAACCATTCCTAATTGCAATAGGAATGATAAATCATATTAGGCCCTCCCCTAGATCATTAGGCCGCATATAAGGCTAAAACCGGGCCCAGTTCAGTAAATTGGCCATAACTTCCTCAATATTCATCGGAATTGGGCTTATAATATATCGTTGGAAAGCTCTTGTCAAGCCCCATCCAACTACACTACTATTGGACCCATATCATGAACCAACCAAACTGGACTGACTGTTTTCCTAAAATAATTTTTCAAAAACAGAGAGAAGAGAAAAGAAATTAAAACTATCTGCAACATTAAACTTTCCACACTTTCACTTCATTCGATTATGATTCGACGCAAAAGGTACTCATCACCGGGTTTGGTTTTGGGGAGACACAAATGGGTGTCTACAGAAGCCCCCACTTTGACTGAGTTTGGAGAAACACAAGTTTCGAAAACAAAAGTCAAAGTATCGATAGGGACGGAGAATGATTCAGAACGTTCTGCGATCCTAAAACACTCTTGTAACGCTGATACTTGCAAACTAGCGTTAGTTAAACAGATAAAAGAGTTAAGAAACGCGTATCTTGCACCGTCAAGCACACGTCTCTGAAAGAAACCGATTTGCTGCTTGTAGGGAATAATTTCAAGCCTTTAAAATCCCATTAGCTTGAACCCCACTGTGATCATACACTAAAGTACGGTGGCCTAACATGATACTAACGATCATAAATATTAGGAAGAAAATACAAAGCATCACAACAATCATATTTAATATTAAAATTACCCTAGACATGATACTACGAATATCATAATAACAATATAAACATGATTTCTACATCATAAAATCAATAAAAACCCTTAAAGCACTTACTTTGATGCCTCGTACCTCTTTCTAATAACAAAATACACACGTTAGTAACTTCAAGGAAAATAATAAACAAACAATTAAATTAAATAATTGAACGAGAGATTTGGGACCAAACCCTCAGAAATTAAAACCTTTCACGTCTAGGGCGAAGGCAACTTCGAATATGGCTAGGTGTTTCTAGATCTTACGAATGCGGAATTTTGTTTTAAAAAACAAAGGAAAGAAAGAATTGAATGTTTTAAGAGAGATGAATGACTTAGAGAATGCTAAAGAAAAACTTTTTAATGAAGAGAATTGGTGAGTGAAATCAATTGGTAATTGGTGAATGAAAACAGATTTTTTAATACGATATTTATAGAGAAAATCAACCAAAAAGATAAATTAAACAAAACAGAGTCTGACGCTCAGAAAACAGAGCTGGCACCAACCCTGGCTAGCTGGCGCCAGGCACCAACACTAGCGCCAGGCGCCAGTGGCTAGCGCCAGGTGCCAGGCCTGGTTCAAGGCGCCAAGGCCTGGGGTTAGGCGCCAAGCCTGATTCCAACGCGTTTTCGAAAATCCGATAAGTTTACCGTACTGGAGGATAAAATAATATAATTTCCTCGAAAATGCTATTTGATTTTAATTAAAACTCTGAAAAGTCAACAAAAGTCAATTTATCAATGCTAATTGAATTAGGAATGAAAAGAACCTTCTAGAAGAATCTAGAAGACTAAAACCATTCCTAATTGCATTAGGAATGATAAATCATATTAGGCCCTTCCCGAGATCATTGGGCCGTACATAAAGCTAAAACCGGGCCCAGTTTAGTAAATTGGCCATAACTTCCTCAATATTCATCGGAATTGGGCTTATAATATATCGTTGGAAAGGTCTTTGCAAGCCCCATCCAACTACACTACTATTGGACCCATATCATTGACCAACCAAACTGGATTGGCTGTTTTCTTAAAATAAGTTTTCAAAAACAGAAAGAAGAGAAAAGAAATTAAAACTTTCCGCAACACTAGACCTTTCCACACTTTCGTTTCATTCGATTATGATTCGACATGAAAGGTACTCATCACTGGGTTTGGTTTTGGGGAGACACAAATGGGTGTCTACAGAAGCCCCTACTTTGACTGAGTTTGGAGAAACGCAAGTTTCGAAAACAAAAGTTAAAGTAGCGATAGGGACGGAGAATGATTCAGAACGTTCTGCGACCCTAAATCAATCTTGCAACGCCGATACTTGCAAAACTAGCGTTAGTTAAACAGATAAAAGAGTTAAGAAACGCGTATCTTGCATCGTCGAGCACACGTCTCTGAAAGTAACCAATTGTCTTGATGACCTCCTGCAAGCTAGGGAATGACATGTTTGAAAACCGCTACGCCTGTAACTGCTTCCAAATTAGAAGATTGCTTCGCCTGAAACAATCCTCCTCCGCTTTGATAATATTCCACGTCCAAGGGAATACCATCGAAGATTATTTCTCTTGAAACAATCCTCATCTGCATTATGATCATCTTCCATGCCTAAGGAAATATGATCGAAGACAACTTCGCCCGAAATTACCTTCAGTTGTTTGTGACAACTCTCCACAATCTAGGGAAGGCCACCTTGCTGCTTTGACATTCTGAACAAAGAGCTCCTTTTTCCCGCTGTGATAGTCTTCGAAAAGATCACTGCTTTTTAATATTTGCTATGCCAGTACGTCGGCGCTTTGCTGCTTGTGAACCAGTATGTCGGTGCTTTTGCTGTGATGACAATCCTCTTTTCTTTGGGAATAGTTGCCAACATAACTCTTGTATGATGTATGAAAATCCGATTTAGGGAAAGTTGTCAATGCTTCGTAACAATCCGTCCTTGGGAATGTTGCCACGATGAAGCAAAAATCCGTATCTCGGAAAATTTGCCAAAATCCAATCTTTGGAAAAGTTGCCAATGCTTCGTAACAATCTTTCATAAGAACTTTGCTACGATCGGCATTCCACATCTTGGAATATAACTCTTGAAAGCAATCCACCTTGGAAATTTGCCAAACGCTATGCGACAATCCTTTTGGGGAAATATTGCCACTATTGACAATCAGCGTCTTGGAACATTTGCAAAAAAGAGTCGACCGACAATCCTCTTCGGGAAAATTTGCCACTTGCTGAAATGAATGACAATCCACATTGAGGAACTTTTGCTTACGACAATCCTTTGGGAAATTTTGCTATAAGGAACTGGGTGTGTGACAATCCAATCTTGGAAAACTTGTCGACGAGCCGATGAATGTATGACAATCCGAACTTGGAAAAAACTTGCCAAAATAAGAAGGAACACGACAATCCACGCTTGGAAACTTTGCCAGAGATGACAATCCAATCTTGGAAAAATTGTCGTTTGAGTGCTTGCTTTTGAACCGATGCTTTGGTGCTTGTAATGAGCCAATACTTAGGCGCTTAAGCTAAGTGAGATGATCTCTTATCAGGTTGATCACTTTATTGCGATTGTAATCAAACTGACTACTTAATCATGTCAAATTGCTTATAGGGGCTAACTGGCGTACCAAGGAACCCGAAATTGTTGTATGAGGTCGAAATCACCTTTCTGAGAGGCTTCGAGTTCTGTCGCTGTTGAAATATCTCTGGAGCCAAGAATTGGAGTAGGGTCTTCCCTATTGTAGACACCCATTTGTGTCTCCCCAAAACCAAACCCGGTGATGAGTGCCTTTCACGTCGAATCATAATCGAATGAAACAAAAGTGTGGAAAGGTCTAGTGTTGCGGAAAGTTTTATTTCTTTTCTCTTCTCCCTTTTTTTGAAAACTTTATTTTAAGAAAACAGCCAATCCAGTTTGGTTGGTCCATGATATGGGTCCAATAGTGGTGTAGTTGGATGGGGCTTGCAAAGACCTTTCCAACGATATATTATAAGCCCAATTCCGATGAATATTGAGGAAGTTATGGCCAATTTACTAAACTGGGCCCGGTTTGAGCTTTATGTACGGCCTAATGATCTAGGGGAGGGCCTAATATAATTTATCATTCCTAATGCAATTAGGAATGGTTTTAGTCTTCTAGAACATACTAGAAGGTTCTTTTCATTCCTAATTCAATTAGGACTCTTTGGAGTTTTAATCAAGATCAAATAGCATTTTCGATTGGAATTATATTATTTTATCTTCCAATACAGGAAATTTATCAGATTTTCGAAAACGCTTGGAACCAGGATTGGTGCCAGGCGCTAGCCATTGGTCCTGGCGCCAACTAGCCAGGGCTGGCGCCAAAGTGTTTTTGCGATCTCCAGACTCTGTTTTGTTAAATTATCTTTTTTGGATGATTTTCTCTATAAATATCGTATCAAAAACTCCGTTTTCATTCACCAAGAATCATCAATTCTCTTCTTCATTCATCAACTCTTTTCATTCACAAATTATTCATCAATTAGCATTCATCTACAATCAAACCATTCATCAACATCATTCATTCTTTGGTATTCTTTTTTAAACCTTGCTTTTTAACACAAAATTCCGCATTCACAAGATCTTGAAACACCTAGCCATATTCGAAGTTGCCTTCGTCCTAGACGTGAAGGGTTTAATTTCTGAGGGTTTGGTCCCAAATCTCTCTTTCAATTATTTAATTTAATTGTTTTGATTATTATTTTCCTTGAAGTTACTAACGTGTTGTTATTAGAAAGAGGTACGAGGTATCCAAGTAAGTACTTTATTGGTTTAATTGATTTATGATGTAGATATTATGTTTATATTGTTATTATGATTCCTAGTATCATGTCTAGGGTAACTTTAATATTAAATATGATTGCTATGATGCCTTTTATTCTCTTCCTAATATTTATTCATGTTAGTATCATGTTAGGGCTAAAGATTTGATTTTTATTGCTTAGTGACATGCTAGGGTTTGTTATTAATCTTGTTAGTATCATGCCTAGGATCTTGCTATGCTTTAACATGATTATTATGATTGATATTATTGTTATTATGATATTGATTATTTATTATGTTGCTTGATATGCATATTATTTATATTTATTGCTTGATCACACCTTTTATGCATGTTTAAAGGGAATTGGTACTTGCAATCACGCTTAATAAGATAATTAATAATCTTGTTAGGGTTAATGTGATTATAATTCAAGTGATCGCCAATAATAGTTTATTTGTGCATTAATATTCAACCAACATAGATTAAACAGGTTTAAGGTTAATCCTATTGATTGTATGTTAATCAGAAAGCGCACATGAATACGAGCAGAATAAAGTAGAGGCCTATTATTAGGGCAGGTTCAATCTCTTTTAGGTTGGATTTGTACCTTCATCCCCGAACCCTTATTTAGTTCATGACCTTATGGAGTTGACGATCTCTTGGATCGTTAAGGGGTGTAACCTTCACCTCGTGAATGGTTTACAAGTTCCTTAAAAACTTGTTGGCGACTCTTTTGCTCTATCTTCTTCCCTTTTGGACGCCACCGTACTTTAGTGTATGATCACAGTGGGGTTCAAGCTAGTGGGATTTTAAAGGCTTGAAATTATTCCCTACAGTTTTTGGCGACTCCATTGGGTAGGATTTCTATTTTAATTCCTTAATTTGTTTCGGCAATGATTTAGAATGAGTGGATGAGACTCGAAAAGTTCTAAGTATTTCATGTGCGTAATTTTGATTAACATTATTGTCATATAAATAAAAAAGTTCTCATTGGAAAGACCATCCGTAATGAGTAAAAAATATAGGATTTTACACGTAGGAAATTTGAGAAATGTCTTTCACAACTAGGACTGAAATAACACCGCGCGAAACTGGATGATTTTATTGAGCACAGAAAGCTGCTGAGGCATGTGGGATGTAGCGTCAGGGGCCAGAGCTTGGCGCCAAACTTTTAGCCGTACCGCCAGACGCCAGTATTGGCGCCAGGCGCTACAGTTAAAAGTTGGCGCCAGTCTCTGTTTGCTGGCGGCAATTTCCCCCAATACCGAGCCAGAAATATGCGTTCTAATTTCGACCGGTTTTTCGTATTATTTGCTCGATCCTACTTCCTGATTGAATTTTTTCTCATTTTTCTGAAACCCATATGTGTTCTACATATGGACATAACCCTCTGGGAATTCATGCTCTATCTACCCGATTGAACGCTCCTGGCAACAAAGGGTACATCTGAGAGGTTGAATTCACCAAACCATGGAAGTGAGTTTTTTCTAAAAACTCGCGGTGTCCTATTCACACGCGTTAACCCTTCACGGTTAGGCTTCTACGCGGTGCATCTGGACTATTAACCATGGACCCTATCTGACTAAACCATATCCCGAACTTTAGAGAACTAGAGCCATGGTTAGGTTGCGAACTCATTGCATCATATTGTGCCTACTTGACTAATTGTGCATTATTTGTTGTGCGTTCCTCTTAACCGTTTGTTAATTTGTGTTGAGATTAAAATTAATGACTTAAAGAAATTTGCCAAATTAATTAATTAATTAATTAATTTGAGTCAATAAAGTTTCTTTTTAATCGGAATTGACCTAGTACGACTTTAGGCATACCCCAGTTGACTAATAATACCGAAAACAGTCCCAGACCGAGGCTCCAATATTGGTGCCAAAATTTGAGCTGTAGCGCCACTGTATGGTGTGTAGCGCCAGACATTTTCTAAATTGTCTGGCGCCAATCACCATATTGTGACGCCAGTTCTGTCGCTTGGCCGACAGTTCGGATTATTTGTCGAGTCATCACCTAGAGTCTAATTAACCAGTTTACTAATTAATTCGGTTAATTTCCGCTGTCAATAACACCTTGTCATGTCATTAATCGATTCTGGTCACATAGTCTAGCCACATAGTCATGATACGAGTCTTAACGCACCATTTACACTCACTAGTCTTAGCACACAATTTGAGTACACATCACCATGACCATGTCTTAGGTTCATGCATGAGTCGGTCTTTCCGTCATTTGAGTTGAGGGTACATTCTATTCCTAATTCTTCATATCCCCCCATCTAAATCTTCTTCACATTCTTCCATCTTTCTTTACCTCCTCCATCCATTGCATGTTGAATAAAGTGTGAGTCAAATAATTAACAATAAGTATCCCCAAATTCCTTTCCCACAGTACTTGGTCGAGGAGAGAAGGGCGATTAATCAAGGACAACCTCTTTATTCAAGTCTTGCTTTTTGATAAACCGATTCGTCAAAAGAGGAAGGCTAAGAAGATAATGGCAACTCAAGAAGAAGTCAATGATCTTAAGAACCAATTGGCTACTGTGACTGAGGCACTGAAACTTCTCGCACTTAAGGTCGATAATCCCGTGAAGCAACAACAGATGGACCTCATGCAAGAGAGTCTAAGCAAGCTATCTAGTGACTATAAATTTCAGGGCATGAGTTCACAAGGGGTCTCGCTGGACAAAGAACTTCTTCCGCATAAGTTCAACGCCACCGACATCCCTAAATTCAAGGCAACAGATAACCCTTACTTCCATCTAAGAGCTTTTGAAACTATAATGAGCATTAAGGGTATCGATAAGAAGATTTTTCCCTCTCTGTTCTCACTATCTCTCGAAACCGTTTGTCAACAATGGTTCTTTTCTCTCGAGAAAGAAAAAACCTCTTCTTGGGAATCGATGACAAACGCTTTCATAGATAGATATAAGTGCAACATCCAAGACGAGACAGACCACAGACAACTTGAGATGTTAAAACAAAAGGAAAACGAAGGGTTCACGTCTTTCTTCAATAAATGGAGGGAAACTTCTGCTAATATGGTCAAGGCTCCTACCGAAAAAGAATCTGTGAGGATGTTTATCAAAAATTTCCAAGGGAAGTATTAAAAGCACTTAAAATACCAACACGACTTGAATACTTTCAAAGCTGTTTATAATATAGGCATTGACATTGAAGATGACCTTCTGAAAGATAATAGTGCAAGAGGAAAGAAGAGCGACTATCCTTCTTCTTCCTCTAGTGAGGTACATGCTACAAACAGCTCTAAACCACGAATCCAAAGATCAAAAAGGGTGTTCACTCCACTTGGTATAAGTTATGAAACAGCTTTTGAGAAGCTACATCACAAAGGACTAGTCATGCCCATAGGGCCCATCAAAGATCCGGTTCCAGAAGCTAGGCCACCTAAGTGGGACCCTAATAAGCACTGCAAATATCATCAAGGGAAGGGTCACGACACTGAAGAATGTTGGAAACTCAAAGAAGCTATTCAAGATCTGATCGATAACAATGAAACTTCCGAGATTCTAGCCATCGAAGATGACCAAGCATCCTTTGATCCATCACTTCTTATCACACCTGTAGGAGAACCTATGATCGAGACAGCTTATATGACCTCTCTCGATGAAGTGGCCATAATTGAGGAGAATGAAAGTCTTTTCTTAGATAATACCAAGGAAGACTCGTCAAGTCTAAAAGAGGACATTTGGAAACTACAAGATGTCATTGCCATGCTCTTGAATGTGGTAGAAGGATTAGCAAATCGGGTGATGGCCATTGAACAAAATTCTCGCCAAGGGTTTAATGAAGAACTCAATGCTCCTAAGCCACAGGAAAAACGGACCATTGTAGAATACACACCAATAGGAATGACTTACAATGAAGCTTTTGACTGTCTTCACGATCAAGGTCTCATTCACTCCATTGGTCCCAGTCAAGACCCTCCATCTGAAAAACGTTCTCCTAATTGGGACCCAAATTCCTATTGTCGATATCATAAAGGACGCGGTCACACTACTGAAAAGTGTCTTGCCCTCAAGGATCGTGTTCAAGACTTCATTGATTCAAATCTCCTTCATGTTCCTCCGCGCGACAAGAAGGCTAAGATTAGTAACAATGGTAACAGTGGCTGTAAAGGGAAGAAGAACGACTATCCTTCTTCTTCCGAAAACACCTACTCTAGTAATAGTATTGGTACTTTTGACCTTAGTGAGATCCTAGCCATGGGTAGTCGAAAGCAACCGAAAAGGGAATTTACCCCTATCGGAATTAGCTACGATGATGCTTTCAATCGACTCCATGCCAAGGGAATCATTACTCCCATTGGACCTACTAAAGATCCCCCACTTAAGAAAAGATCGCCTAGTTGGAATCCAGACGAACACTGCAAATACCACCAAGGTAGGGGTCATACTACTGAGAGTTGTTGGAAGCTAAAGGAGGCCATCCAGTATTTGATTGATAACAACAAGCTTCCCATACCTCCAGTTAACAAGAAGAGCGAGTAATGATAAGGGGAGCAACACAAGACAAGAGGCGAGCTGCAACGACAAGATTTCATGGCCTCTTTTTTCTATTTCTTTTTCATTTTTTCCTTTCCCCAATAAGTCTAGCATAGGCACCTTTCTTTTCCCATAGATTAATTTTTGTAGATTCTTTATTTATTTTCTTCTAATAAAATGAGCATTTATTTTCTTGCATATGATCATTTCATTATATTGCAAAAAAAAAAAATAAAAAAAAAAACATGTCGAATTAAGCACAAGGTATACCAATGATTTGAGGCACCCCTTGTAGCCACATCATATCTCCTTTCGCCCTTCAATTATACAAATCCTTTCTTCATAAACCACTTTGAGCCTCGTCCAACGATAGACCTTTCTTTTTTCAACCTACATCTACCTAACCCTGGGATGGGATGGTGTGCAACTTATGCAATTCTAAAAAGAGCTTGAGTGATTCAAAAAAAAAAAATAAACTAACAAGCAATAGGAAAATGAAAAAAAGTGTACAGAAGGGTAAGTGTTCCAATGTCTTTGATATGAAAATATCTTTGATAAGAACACGTCTCAGATTGCGTCTCTTATCGAGTGCTCGGTACCGTGCCTGAGAAACATGAATGCCAAGTGAGTGATAGACCGCATGATCGGGATTGCCCACACTTATAAAAATAAAATAAATGCTAAAGCAAAAGAAAGAGCTAAAAAAAAGAGTAGAAAACCTCCAACATGAAAATACAAATATTCAAAAGCAAGGTTGCACACCTTGGGGGCTTATCTAGGGTCTTGAGCCTTTATCCCCTTCTTCTTTAAACCTTTATCCTAACCACGTTACAACCCTTAAAAAGACCTTTTTGAGGTATACACACTTGTGCGAGGTTTGGCTAGAGCTACGTTCGGCCTGATTCCTAACGGATACGTAGGCAACCTCACATCGAGGTGCGGCTGTAATAAACATGCATTCATATTCACATTCACACACTTACACCATGATCATATCAAGGGATCTCCAATGCTCATCCCTATTCACTTAGAGCTAGACTTGGGGGCTTGATCCCTACATCATTAGCTTACCTAGCCTAAGAGTCACCACCATTTGACTCTTTTCAATAATATATTTTTTCACACACTTAGCTCTTGCGGCCTAACTTTAGTGTCACTTTCACACACTGCACACATACATGACCAAATATACTCCCCTTAGGAACCCTTTGTCATGAAACCTTGACATTGAAGCATGCCTTGTCATATCAAAATCGCTCATCAATCGTAATCATCATTGCATCACGAAGTATGAAGTGCTTAGCCTCCGTGCCTAAGTTACCCAAATGCTTTCATCATTGAGTCAACAGTTGAGATAGCCTAGGATGAATTAATCCTTGAACCTTGAGAGATAGTATCAAACAACATTTGACTAAGCTCATTCAACATGCATCTTCAAACTTTTGATTTTCTTTTTCACGTCTTTCTTTTTCGGGAGAAAGTCGGTACCCCCCACAAAAATGACGGAAATTTTTGCTTTTTTGCATTTTTTTTTAGTCGCACGATCACATAACAATGCACACACGAGTCATGTACACATTGAGTCATGTCGTGACCATATCACTTTGATTTGAGTCTAACACATGTGTCATTACACTTCGAGTCGAGTCAACCTCGAGTCAGTCAAACATATCGAGTCAAGTATATACCTTGAGTCATGGCAAGTCGATGATTCAAGTAACATTAAACCTTAGGTCAACCCTAAGATAATTAAGCCTTAGGTCACCCCTAAGATGGCTAAAGAAATTGGCGAAGTTCTATAGTCAAAAATAAATACAGGTGCAGCAGAACAGGGAATACCCTATCACAGCGTTCGGCGACAGAATCAATTCTTGGCGCTAGAAATATCTCAACAACGACAGAGCTCGAAGCCTCTCAGAAAGGTGATTTCGACTTCATACAGCAATTTCGGGTTCCTTGGTACGCCAGTTAGCCCCTATAAGCAATTTGACATGATTAAGTAGTCAGTTTGATTACAATTGCAATAAGTGATCGACCTGATGAAAGATCGTCTCACTTAGCTTAAAGCGCCTAATCACGGAGACACCGACATACTGGTTTTAGCGAAAGCAAAGTTCAGGCGAGCTTTAGATATCGACAAACGTTGGTCTTCGGAAATTTTTCTTCAGAACATTATCGCAACAAACATTCAAGCACCGAAGCTCTATTGTTCAGAGACGCGTGGACATTTCTTTCAAGCTCTTTTGTTCAGAGATGCGTGGACATTTCCTTTCAAAGCTCTTTTGTTCAGAGACGCGTGGACATTTCTTTCAAGCTCTTTTGCTCAGAGACGCGTGGGCATATCACTCAAAAGCTCTATTGTTCAGAGACGCGTGAACATTTCCATCAAAGCTCTATTGTTCAGAGACGCGTGAACATTTCCATCAGAATCTCTTTTGCTCCAGAGACACGTGGACATTTCCTTTCAAAGCTCTTTTGTTCAGAGACGCGTGGACATTTCTTTCAAGCTCTTTTGTTCAGAGACGCGTGGACATTTCTTTCAAAGCTCTTTGTTCAGAGACGCGTGAACATATCAAAAAGAAGCTCTTTGTTCAGAGATGAGTGAACATCGAAACGGCGGGATGGCATTCTCTAGCTTGCAGGGGGTCCTCAAAACAATACGGCAAAAAATTGGTTACTTTCAGAGACGTGTGCTCGACGGTGCAAGATACGCGTTTCTTAACTCTTTTATCTGTTTGACTAACGCTATTTTGCAGGTATTGGCGTTACAAGAGTGATTTAGGATCGCAGAACGTTCTGAATCATTCTCCGTCCCTATCGTTACTTTGGCTTTCGTTTTCGAAACTTGCGTTTCTCCAAACTCAGTCAAAGTGGGGGCTTCTGTAGACACCCATTTGCGTCTCCCCAAAACCAAACCCGGTGATGAGTGCCTTTCACGTCGAATCATAATCGAATGAAACGAAAGTGTGGAAAGGTCTAGTGTTGCGGAAAGTTTTATTTCTTTTCTCTTCTCCCTTTTTTTGAAAACTTTATTTTAAGAAAACAGCCAATCTAGTTTGGTTGGTCCATGATATGGGTCCAATAGTGGTGTAGTTGGATTGGGCTTGCAAAGACCTTTCCAACGATATATTATAAGCCCGATTCCGATGAATATTGAGGAAGTTATGGCCAATTTACTAAACTGGGCCCGGTTTGAGCTTTATGTACGGCCTAATGATCTAGGGGAGGGCCTAATATAATTTATCATTCCTAATGCAATTAGAAATGGTTTTAGTCTTCTAGAACATTCTAGAAGGTTCTTTTCATTCCTAATTCAATTAGGACTCTTCAGAGTTTTAATCAAGATCAAATAGCATTTTCGATTGGAATTATATTATTTTATCTTCCAATACAGGAAATTTATCAGATTTTCGAAAACGCCTGGAACCAGGATTGGCGCCTGGCGCTAGCCATTGGTCCTGGCGCCAACTAGCCAGGGCTGGCGCCAAAGTGTTTTTGCGATCTCCAGACTCTGTTTTGTTAAATTATCTTTTTTGGATGATTTTCTCTATAAATATCGTATCAAAAACTCCGTTTTCATTCACCAAGAATCATCAATTCTCTTCTTCATTCATCAACTCTTTTCATTCACAAATTATTCATCAATTAGCATTCATCTACAATCAAATCATTCATCAACATCATTCATTCTTTGGTATTCTTTTTTAAACCTTGCTTTTTAACACAAAATTCCGCATTCACAAGATCTTGAAACACCTAGCCATATTCGAAGTTGCCTTCGTCCTAGACGTGAAGGGTTTAATTTCTGAGAGTTTGGTCCCAAATCTCTCTTTCAATTATTTAATTTAATTGTTTTGATTATTATTTTCCTTGAAGTTACTAACGTGTGTATTTTGTTATTAGAAAGAGGTACGAGGCATCCAAGTAAGTACTTTATTGGTTTAATTGATTTATGATGTAGATATCATGTTTATATTGTTATTATGATTCCTAGTATCATGTCTAGGGTAACTTTAATATTAAATATGATTGCTATGATGCCTTTTATTCTCTTCCTAATATTTATTCATGTTAGTATCATGTTAGGGCTAGAGATTTGATTTTTATTGCTTAGTGACATGCTAGGGTTTGTTATTAATCTTGTTAGTATCATGCCTAGGATCTTGCTATGCTTTAACATGATTATTATGATTGATATTATTGTTATTATGATATTGATTATTTATTATGTTGCTTGATATGCATATTATTTATATTTATTGCTTGATCACACCTTTTATGCATGTTTAAAGGGAATTTGTACTTGCAATCACGCTTAATAAGATAATTAATAATCTTGTTAGGGTTAATGTGATTATAATTCAAGTGATCGCCAATAATAGTTTATTTGTGCATTAATATTCAACCAACATAGATTAAACAGGTTTAGGGTTAATCATATTGATTGTATGTTAATCAGAAAGCGCACATGAATACGAGCAGAATAAAGTAGAGGCCTATTATTAGGGCAGGTTCAATCTTTTTTAGGTTGGATTTGTACCTTCATCCCCGAACCCTTATTTAGTTCATGACCTTATGGAGTTGACGATCTCTTGGATCGTTAAGGGGTGTAACCTTCACCTCGTGAATGGTTTACAAGTTCTTTAAAAACTTGTTGGCGACTCTTTTGCTCTATCTTCTTCCCTTTTGGACGCCACCGTACTTTAGTGTATGATCACAGTGGGGTTCAAGCTAGTGGGATTTTAAAGGCTTGAAATTATTCCCTACACCTATTCTGCTGCACCTGTATTTATTTTTGACTATAGAACTTTGCCAATCTCTTTAGCCACCTTAGGGTTGACCTAAGGCTTAAAATTATCTTAGGGTTGACCTAAGGTTTAGCGTTGCTTGACTCATCGACTTGACACGACTCAAGGTATAAACTTGACTCGATATGATTGACTGACTCGAGGTTGACTCGACTTGAAGTGAAGCAACACGTGTGACTCGTGACCCGTGTGTGCATTGTAATGTGATCGTGCGACTCAAAAATGCAAAAAGCAAAAATTTTCTGTTATTTTTGTGGAGGGTACCGACTTTCTCCCGAAAAAAGAAAGACGCGAAAAGAAATTGAAGGTTTTCGAATGCATGTTGAATGAGCTTAGTCAAATGTCATTTGATACTATCTCTCAAGGTGCAAGGATTAATCCATCCTAGGCTATCTCAAATGAAAGTATTAGGGTAACTTAGGCACGGAGGCTAAGCACTTCATATATATACTTCGTGATGTAATGACAATTGTGATTGATGAGTGATGTTGACATGACAAGGCATGCTTCAGCGTTGTGATTTCATGACAAAGGGTTCCTAATGGAAGATATATTTGGTCATGTATCTGTGCGGTGTGTGAAAGTGACACTAAAGTTAGGCCGCAAGTGCTAAGTGTGTGGAAAGATATTATTTAAAAGAGTCAAATGGTGGTGACTCTTAGGCTAGATAAGCTAATGATGTTGGGATCAAGCCCCCAAGTCTAGCTCTACGTGGAAAGGGATGAGCATAGGATATCCCTTGATATGATCATGGTGTAAGTGTGTGAATTTGAATATGAATGCATGTTTATTATGGCCGCACCTCGATGTGAGGTTGCCTACGTATCCGTTAGGAATCAGGCCGAACGTAGCTCTAGCCGAACCTCGCACAAGTGTGTATACCTCAAAAAGGTCTTTTTAAGGTTTGTAACGTGGTTAGGCTAAAGGCTATAAAAGAAAGGGATAAAGGCTCAAGACCCTCGATAAGCCCCCAAGGTGTGCAACCTCACTTTTGAATTTTTATATTTTTATGCTTGAGTTTCTACTCTCTTTTTTAGCTCACTTTTATCTTTTACTTTAGCATCTATTTTATTTTTAAGTGTGGGCAATCCCGATCATGCGGTCTATCACTCACTTGGCATTCATGTTTCTCAGGCACGGTACCAAGCACTCGATAAGAGACGCAATCTGAGACGTGTTCTTATCGAAGATACTTTCATATCAAAGACATTGGAACACTTACCCTTTTGTACACTTGTTTTCGTTTTTTTATTATTGCTTATTTTTTGCTATTGCTTTCTTTTGAATTTGCTCAAGCTTTCTTTAGAATTGCATAAGTTGCACACCATCCCATCCCAAGGTTAGGTAGATGTAGGTTGAAAAAAGAAAGGTCTATCGTTAGACGAGGCTCAAAGTGGTTTATGAAGAAAGGATTGCATATTTGAAGGGTGAAATGAGATATGATGTGGCTACAAGGGGTGCCTCAAATCATTGGTATACCTTGTGCTTAATTCGACATGGATTTTTTTTTTTAATGCAATGCAATGTGGTGATCATATATAAGGAAATAAATGCTCATATTTATTAAAAGAAAATAAAGAATCTACAAGATTAATCTAAGGGAAAAGAAAGGTGCCTATGCTAGACTTATTGGGGAAGGAAAAAATGAAAAAGAAATAGAAAAAGAGGTCATGAAATCTTGTCGTTGAAGCTCGCCTCTGTCTTGTGTTGTTTGCTCCGACATCATCCAGTCTTCTCGCTAGCTAGAGGCAATGGGATCTTATTTGCCTCTATGAGATCTTGAATGAGGTTTTGAAACCTGTAGCATTCATCAGTAGTATGACCACGCCCTCGATGGTACTTGCAATAGGAGTTTGGATTCCATCTCGAAGATCAATTTTCTGGTGTCGGATCCTCGGTAGGGCCAATAGGTTTGATTAATCCTCGATCGTAAAGATGATCGAAAGCCGCATCGTAGGTCATTCCAATGGGTGTGAACTCTCGCCTGGGTTTCCTTTTAGGTCCTTGATTATCCATGGCTAAGACATCATTATGGTCAAAGGTACTAACATTATTACTAGAGTGGGCATTTTCGCAAGAAGAAGGATTGTCGCTCTTCTTTCCTTTCCAGCCACCGTGGTTACTATTGTTAGTAGCTTTTTGTTTTGCGAGGTCATCTTCGATTTCAATTCCGATGTCATAAACGGCCTTGAAAGTATTCAGATTGTGTTGATATTTCAAATGCTTCGAATACTTCTCTTGAAGATTCTTGATAAACATCCTCACAGACTCCTTTTCGGTGGGGACCTCAATCATCTTGATGGAAGTTTCCCTCCATTTATTAAAGAAAGAAGTAAAGCCTTCATTCTCTTTTTGTCTTAGCATCTCAAGTTGTCTATGATCGATTTCAACTTGGATATTGCACTTGTATCTATCAATGAAAGCGTTTACTATCGATTCCCAGGTAGAGGTTTTCTCCTTATCAAGGGAGAAGTACCATTGTTGGCAAACGATTTCAAGAGATAGTGAGAACAGAGAGGGAAAAACCTTTTTATCGATACCCTAAATACTCATTATGGTTTCGAAAGCTCTTAGATGAAAGTAAGGATAATCCGTTGCCTTGAATTTTGGGATGTCGTTGGCATTGAACTTCTGCGGAAGAAGATCTTTATCCACCGAGACCCCTTGTGATGTAAGCTCTTGAAACTTGTAATCGCTAGACAACTTGCTTAGGCTTTCTTGCATGAGGTCCATCTGTTGTTGCTTCACGGGATCATCGATCCTAAGTGCGAGAAGCTTCAATGTCTCAGTCACAGTAGCCAGTTGGTTCTTAAGATCATTGACTTCTTCTTGAGTTGCCATTATCTTTTTAGCCTTCCTCTTTTGACGAATCGGTTTATCAAAAAGTGAGACTTGAATAAAGAGGTTGTCCTTGATTAATCGCCCTTCTCTCCTTGACCAAGTACTGTGGAAAAGGAATTTGGGGATACTTATTGTTAATTATTGGACTCAAACTTTATTCAACATGCAATGGATGGAGGAAGTGAAAAAATAATGGAATAGAATGTGAAGGAAGATTTAGGTGGAGGGATATGAAGAATTAGGAATAGAATGTACCCCCCAACTCAAATGACGGAAAGACCGACTCACTCGTGTCATGACCATGTGGCTAGACTATGTGACTAAACTCGATTGATGACTCGACAAGGTGTTATTGACAGCGAAAATTAACCGAATTAATTAGAAAACTGGTTAATTAGACCCTAGGTGATGACTCGACCAATAATCTGAACTGTCGGCCAAGCGACAGGACTGGCGTCACACTGTGGAGCTTGGCGCCAGACAACATAGCTGTCGTCAGACGCTACACTCCATAGTGTGGCGCTACAGCTCAGACCTTGGCGCCAATATTGGAGCTTCGGTCTGGGACTGTTTTCGGTGTTATTAATCAACTGGGGTATGCCTAAAGTCCTACTAGGTCAATTCTGATTAAAATACTAGACTTTATTGACTCTAATTAATTAATTAATTAGGCAACGTTCTTTAAGCCATTAATTTATTTAGTCTTAACACAAGTCAACAAACGGTTAAGAGAAACATAGAATATATATGCACAACCAATAATGCACAATTAGTCAAGTAGGCACAATATGATGCAATGTGTTTGCAACCTAACCATGGCTCTAGTTCTCTAAAGTTCGGGATATGGTTTAGTCAAAAAGGGTCCATGGTTAATTGTCCGGATGCACCGCACGGAAGCCTAACCATGAAGGGTTGGCACGAGTGGATGGGACACCGCGAGTTTTAGGAAAAACTCGCTTCCATGGTTTGGTGAATTCAACAATCTCGGATGTACCCTTTGTTGCACGGAGCGTTCAATCGGGTAGATGGAGCATGAATTCCCAGAGGGTTATGTCCATATGTAGAACACATATGGGTTTCAGAAAAGTGAGAAAAAATTCAATCAGGAAGTAGGATCGAGCAAACAATACGAAAAACCGGTCGAAATTAGAACGCATATTTCTGGCTCGGTATTGGGGGAAATTGGCGCCAGCAAACAGAGAATGGCGCCAGTTTTTAACTGTAGCGCCTGGCGCCAATGCTGGCGTCTGGCGCTACGGCTAAAAGTCTGGCGCCAAGCTCTGGCCTCTGACGCTACTTCCCACATGCCTCAGCAGCTTTCTGTGCTCGATAAAATTTCCCAGTTTCGCGCGGTGTTATTTCAGTCCTAGTTGTGAAAGACGTTTCTCAAATTTCCTATGTGAAAAATCCTATGTTTTTAACTCATTACGGATGGTCTTTCCAATGAGATCTTTTTTATGCATATGACAATATTGTTAATCAAAATTACGCACATGAAATACTTAGAACTTTTCGAGTCTCATCCACTCATTCTAAATCATTGCCGAAACAAATTCAGGAATTAAAATAGAAATCCTCCCCAGTGGAGTCGCCAAAAAACTGTAGGGAATAATTTCAAGCCTTTAAAATCCCACTAGCTTGAACACCACTGTGATCATACACTAAAGTACGGTGGCGTCCAAAGGGAAAGAAGATAGAGCAAAAGAGTCGCTAACAAGTTTTTTAAGGAACTTGTAAACCGTTCACGAGGTGAAGGTTACACCCCTTAACGATCCAAGAGATCGTCAACTCCATAAGGTCATGAACCTAATAAGGGTTCGGGGATGAAGGTACAAATCCAACCTAAAAGAGATTGAACCCGCCCTAATAATAGGCCTCTACTTTATTCTGATCGTATTCATGTGCGCTTTTTAATTAACATGCAATCAATAAGTTTAACCCTAAACCTGTTTAATCTATGTTGGTTGAATATAATGCACAAATAAATCTATTATTGGCGATCACTTGAATTATAATCAAATTAACCCTAAACAAGATTATTAATATCTTATTAAGCGTGATTACAAGTACCAATTCCCTTTAAATATGCATAAAAGGTGTGATCAAGCAATAAATATAAATCATCAAGCAACATAATAATAATCAATATCATGAATAATAATTATAATCATAATAATAATATCATCAAAATAAATTAATCGTCATCAAAATAATAATAATAATAACATCTATAATCATCATAAATTATAACAATTATAATTATAATCATGTTTATGTTAATATTAAAGCATAATAATAATAGCAAGATCCTAGGCATGATACTAACAAGATTAATAACAAACTCTAGCATGTCACTAAGCAATAAAAATCAAATCTTTAGCCCTAACATGATACTAACGATCATAAATATTAGGAAGAAAATAGAAAGCATCACAACAATCATATTTAATATTAAAATTACCCTAAACATGATACTAGGAATATCATAATAACAATGTAAACATGATTTCTACATCATAAAATCAATAAAAACCCTTAAAGCACTTACTTTGATGCCTCGTACCTCTTTCTAATAACAAAATACACACGTTAGTAACTTCAAGGAAAATAATAAACAAACAATTAAATAAAATAATTTAAAGAGAGATTTGGGACCAAACCCTCAGAAATTAAAACCTTTCACGTCTAGGGTGAAGGCAACTTCGAATATGGCTAGGTGTTTCTAGATCTTGTGAATGAGGAATTTTGTATTAAAAAACAAAGGAAAGAAAGAATTGAATGTTTTAAGAGAGATGAATGACTTAGAGAATGCTAAAGAAAAACTTGTGAATGAAGAGAATTGGTGAGTGAAATCAATTGGTAATTGGTGAATGAAAACGGATTTTTTAATACGATATTTATAAAGAAAATCAACCAAAAAGATAAATTAAACAAAACAGAGTCTAACGCTCAGAAAACAAAGCTGGCGCCAACCCTGGCTAGCTGGCGCCAGGCACAAACACTAGCACCAGGCGCTAGTGGCTAGCGCCAGGCGCCAGGCCTGGTTCCAGGCGCCAAGGCCTGGGGTTAGGCGCCAAGCCTGATTCCAACGCGTTTTCGAAAATCCGATAAGTTTACCGTACTTGAGGATAAAATAATATAATTTCCTCGAAAATGCTATTTGATTTTGATTAAAACTCTAAAAAGTCAACAAAAGTCAATTTATCAATGCTAATTGAATTAGGAATGAAAAGAACCTTGTAGAAGAATCTAGAAGACTAAAACCATTCCTAATTGCATTAGGAATGATAAATCATATTAGGCCCTCCCCGAGATCATTGGGCCGTACATAAAGCTCAAACCGGGCCCAGTTTTGTAAATTGGCCACAACTTCCTCAATATTCATTGGAATTGGGCTTATAATATATCGTTGGAAAGGTCTTTGCAAGCCCCATCCAACTACACTACTATTGGACCCATATCATGGACCAACCAAACTGGATTGGCTGTTTTCTTAAAATAAGTTTTCAAAAACAGAGAGAAGAGAAAAGAAATAAAAACTTTCCGCAACACTAGACCTTTCCACACTTTCGTTTCATTCGATTATGATTCGACGTGAAAGGTACTCATCGCTGGGTTTGGTTTTGGGGAGACACAAATGGGTGTCTACACTGCTGCTTTACTGTTGTTTTGATGACCTCCTGCCAAGAGAATGCCATCCCGCTTGAAAACCGCTACGCTTGTAACTGCTTCCAATATTGAAGATTGCTTCGCTTGAAACGATCTTCTTCCGCTTTGATAATACTCCACGTCCAAGGGAATACTATCGAAGATTGCTTCGCTTAAAACAATCCTCTTCCGCATTGATAATATTCCATGTCCAAGGGAATACTATCGAAGATTGCTTTGCTTGAAACAATCCTCTTCCGCATTGATAATATTCCACGTCCAAGGGAATACTATCGAAGATTGCTTCGCTTGAAACAATCCTCATCCGCATTGATAATATTCCACGTCCAAGGGAACACTATCGAAGATTGCTTCACTTGAAACAATCCTCAGTTGTTTTTGACAACTCTCCACAATGTAGGGAACGTCATCTTGTTGTTTCGATGTTCACTCTTCTCTGAACAAAGATACTCTTTTTTTTGGATATGTTCACGCGCCTCTGAAAAAAGAGCTTCTTCTATTTTTAATATGTCCACGCGTCTCTGAACAAAGAGCTTGAAATACATGTTCATGCGTCTCTGAACAAAGAGCTTCTTCTTTTTTTAATATGTCCATGTGTCTCTGAACAAAGAGCTTGAAATACATGTTCACGCGTCTCTGAACAAAGAGCTTATTTTTTAATATGAACTTCTGAATGATGCGTCCACGCGTCTCTGAACAATAGAGCTTTGATGGAATGTCCACGCGTCTTTGAACAAAAGAGCTTGAAAGGATTGTCCACGCGTCTCTGAACAAAAGAGCTTGAAAGAAATGTCCACGCATCTCTGAACAATAGAGCTTGGATAATATGCCCACGCGTCTCTGGAGCAAAGAGCTTTGATGATATGTCCACGCGTCTCTGAACAATATAGCTTTGATAAAATGCCCACGCGTCTCTAGAGAAAAGAGCTTGATAATAGGATGCCCACACGTCTCTGGGAAAAAGAGCTTGAATAATATGCCCACGCGTCTCTGGAGCAAAGAGCTTTGATGATATGTCTACGCGTCTTTGAACAAGGAGCTTCGATGATTGAACGTTTGTTGCGATAATATTCCGCAGAAAAATTTCCGAAGACCAACGCTGGTCGATCTCTAAAGCTCACTTGAACTTTGCTTCCGCTAAAACCAGTATGTCGGTGTCTCCGTGATAAGCCAACGCTTAGGCGCTTTAAGCTAAGTGAGACGATCTTTTGTCAGGTCGATCACTTAGACTGTAATCAAACCGACTACTTAATCATGTCAAATTGCTTATAGGGGCTAACTGGCGTACCAAGGAACTCGAAATTGCTGTATGAGATCAAAATCACCTTTCTGAGAGGCTTCGAGCTCTGTCGCTGCTGAAATATCTCTGGCGCCAAGAATTTACTCTGCCGCCAGACACTGAGATCTAGCGCCAAGTGCTGAAATCTATTTCCATACGCTAGATGTTGTCGTCTAACGCTGGAGTAGGGTCTTCCCTATTCTGCTGCACCTGTATTTATTTTTGACTATAGAACTTTGCTATTATCTTTAATTATCTTAGGGTTGACTTAAGGTTTAACGTTGCTTGACTCATCGACTTGACACGACTCAAGGTATAAACTCGACTCGCTGTGATTGACTCGAGGTTGACTCGACTCGAAGTGAAATGACACGTGTGACTCATGACCCGTGTGTGCATAGTGTTGACTCGAAAACGCAAAAAAGAAAAAAATTTCCATCATTTTTGTGGAGGGTACCGACTTTCTCCCGAAAAAGAAAGATGCGAAAAAGAATCGAAGTTTTGAGGGCATGTTGAATGAGCTTAGTCAAATGTTGTTTCTCACAGTACAAGGATTGTAACATTTTAGACTATCCTAGTTGACTTGATAATGAAAGTATTTAGGTACAGAGGCTAAGCACTTCATACTTCGATACAATGATAATTATGAGTGATGTTGGGCATTTTGACATGACAAGGCATGCTTCAGTGTTATGTTAAGATTTCATGACAAAGGGTTCCTAAGGGAAGGTATATTTAGTCATGTATCTGTGCGGTGTGTGAAAGTGATACTAAAGTTAGGCCGCAAGGGCTAAGTGTGTGGAAAAATATATTATTTTTAGAAGAGTCAAATAATGGTGACTCTCAGGCTAGGTAAGCTAATGATATAGGGATCAAGCCCCCAAGTCTAGCTCTAAATGAATAGGGATGAGCATAGGAGATCCCTTGATATGATCATGGTGTAAGTGTGTGAATTTGAATATGAATGCATGTTTATTACGGCCGCACCTCGATGTGAGGTTGCCTACGTATCCGTTAGGAATCAGGCCGAACGTAGCTCTAGCCGAACCTCGCACAAGTATGTGTATACCTCAACAAGGTCTTTTTAAGGGTGGTAACGTGGTTAGGCTAAAGTTTATAGAAGAAGGGGATAAAAAAGGCTCAAGACCCTAGATAAGCCCCCAAGGTGTGCAACCTTGCTTTTGAGTCTTTATATTTTTATGCTTGAGGCTTTCTACTCTTTTTTAGCTCTTTCTTTTGCTTTAGCATTTATTTCATTTTTATAAGTGTGGGCAATCTTGATCATGCGGTCTATCACTCACTTGGCATTCATGTTTCTCAGGCACGGTACCAAGCACTCGATAAGAGACGCAATCTGAGACGTGTTCATATCAAAGACATGTTTATGTCAATGACATTGGAACACTTTCCCTTTTTTGTACACTTTTATTTATTTTTTGATTTTGCTTATTTTTTGCTATTTTAATATTTTTGAAATCACTCAAGCTTTTGAGATTTCATGAGTTAAACACCATCCCATCCCAAGGTTAGGTATATGTGAGTTGAAAAAAGAAAGGTCTATCGTTAGACGAGGCTGAAAGTGGTTTATGAAGAAAGGATTGCATATTTGAAGGGTGAAAGGTGATATGATGTGGCTACAAGGGGTGCCTCAAATCATTGGTATACCTTGTGCTTAATTCGACATGGATTTTTTTTTTTAATGCAATATAATGAAATGATCATATGCAAGGAAATAAATGCTCATTTTATTAAAAAGGGAAAAGAAAGAATCTACATAATTAATCTAAGGAAAAGAAAAGGGGCCTATGCTAGACTTATTGGGGAAAGGGTAAATAAGAAAAAGAAAAAATGATGTCATGAAATCTCGTCGTTGAAGCTCGCCTCTTGTCTTGCATTGTTTGCTTTATCATCACTCGCTCTTCTTGTTAACTGGAGGTGTGGGAAGCTTGTTATTATCAATCAAATGTTGGATAGCCTCCTTTAGCTTCCAACAGCTCTCAGTGGCATGACCCCTACCTTGATGGTACTTTCAGGGCACATTTGGATTCCAACTAGGCACTCTCTTTTCAAGTGGGGGATATTGAAGAGGTCCAATAGGAGTAATGAGTCCCTTGGCATGGAGTCGATCAAAAGCATCATCATAGCTAATTCCAATAGGGGTAAAATCCCTTTTCGGTTGTTTTCTAAATCCTAAGATCTCATTAAGGTCGAAAGTACCAACACTGTTACTAGAGTAGGTGTTTTTAGAAGGAGAAGGATAGTCATTATTCTTTCCTTTACATCCACTGTTACTATCGTTACTAATCTTGGCCTTCCTGTCGCACGGAGGAACATGAAGGAGATTTGAATCAATGAAGTCTTGAACACGATCCTTGAGGGCGAGACATACTTCGGTGGTGTGACCACGACCTCTATGGTATCGACAATAAGAATTTGGATCCCAATTGGGAAAACGTTTTTCAGATGGAGGGTCTTGACTAGGACCAATGGAGTGAATATGACCTTGATCATGAAGACAGTCAAAAGCTTCATTGTAAGTCGTTCCTATTGGCGTGTATTCTTCAATGGTCCGTTTTGCTTGTGGGTTAGGAGCATTGAGTTCTTCATTAAACCCTTGGCGAGAATTATGTTCGATGACCATCACCCGATTTGCTAATCCTTCTACCACGTTCAGGAGCATGGCAACGACATCTTGCAATTCTCGAACGTCCTCTTTTAGATTTGACGAGTCTTCCCTGGTATTATCTAAGAAAAGACTTTCATCCTCCCAAATCATGGCCACTTCATCGAGAGAGGTTATATAAGCTGTCTCGATCATAGGTTCTCCTACAGGTGTGATAAGAAGTGATGGATCGAAGGATGTTGGATTTTCTTCGATGGCTAGAATCTCAGAAGTTTCATTATTATCGATCAGATCTTGAATAGCTTCTTTGAGTTTCCAACACTCCTTAGTGTCGTGACCCTTTCCTTGGTGATATTTGCAGTGCTTATTAGGATCCCACTTGGGTGGCCTGGCTTCTGGAATCGGATCTTTGATGGGCCCTATGGGCATGACTAGTCCTTTGTGGTGTAGCTTCTCGAAAGTTGTTTCATAGCTCATACCAAGTGGAGTGAACACCCTTTTTGACCTTTGGATTCGCGATTTAAAGGCGTTCGTGGCATGTACTTCATTACTGGGAGAGGAAGAAGAAGGATGGTCGTTCTTCTTTCCTCTCGCACTATTATCTTTCAGAAGGTCATCTTCAATGTCAATGCCTATGTTATACACAACTTTGAAGGTATTCAAGTTGTGTTGGTACTTTAAGTGCCTTGAATACTTCCCTTGGAGGTTCTTGATAAACATCCTCACAGATTCTTTTTCGATAGGAGCCCTGACCATATTAGCGGAAGTTTCCCTCCATTTATTGAAGAAAGAAGTGAACCCTTCGTTTTCTTTTTGTTTTAACATCTCGAGTAGTCTATGGTCTGTTTCGTCTTGGATGTTGCACTTGTATCTATCAACGAAAGCGTTTGCTATGGACTCCCGGGTAGAGGTCTTTTCTTTTTAGAGAGAAACGAACCATTGTTGGCAAACGGTCTCGAGAGATAGTGAGAACAGAGAGGGGAAAACCTTATTATCGATACCCTTAATGTTCATTATATTTTCGAAATCTCTTAGATGGAAGTAAGGGTTATCTGTTGCCTTGAATTTAGGGATGTCAGTGGCGTTGAACTTATGCGGAAGAAGTTCCTTGTCCAGCGAGACCCCTTGTGAACTCATGCCCTGAAATTTATAGTCACTAGATAGCTTGCTCAAGCTTTCTTGCATAAGGTTCATTTGTTGTTGCTTCACAGGGTCATCAATTTTGAGGGTTAAAGCCTTTAACACCTCAGTCACGTCATTCAATTGATTCCTAAGTTCATTGACCTCTTCTTGACTTGCCATTATCTTTTTAGCTTTCCTCTTTTGACAGATTGGTTTGTCAAAAAGTGAGACCTTGAATAAAGAGGTTGTCCTTGATTAATCGCCCTTCTCTCCTCGACCAAGTACTGTGGAAAAGGAATTTGAGGATATTCATTGTTAATTATTTGACTCAAACTCTATTCAACATGCAATGGATGGAGGAGGCAAATAAAGATGGGAATATAATGTGAAGAAAAATGATGTAGATGGAGGGATATGAAGAATTAGGAATAGAATGTACCCCCAACTCAAATGACGGAAAAGACCGACTCATGCATGAACCTAAGACATGGTCATGTTGACATATACTCAAAGTGTGTGCTAAGACTAGTGAGTGTAGACTCGTGTCATGACCATGTGGCTAGACTATGTGACCAGACTCAATTAATGACTTAACAAGTTATTATTGACAGCGAAATTTAACCGAATCAATTAGTAAACTGGTTAATTAGACACTAGGTGATGACTCAATCAATAATCCGAACTGTCGGCAAAACGACAGGACTAGCGTCGCACTCTGTAGTGTAGCGATAGACGACAGAGCTGTCGCCAGGCGCCACACTCCACAGATTGGCGCTACAGTCCAGACTTTGGCGCCAATGCTAGAGTTTCAATCTGAGACTGTTTTCGGTGTTATTAATCAACAAGGGTATGCCTAAAGTCGTACTAGGTCAATTCTGATTAAAAAAATTAGACTTTATTGAATCAAATTAATTAATCAATTAATTAATTAGGCAAAGTTCTTTAAGTCATTAATTTATTTAATCTCAAACACAAGTCAAACAAACGGTTAAGAAATCATAGTATATGCACAACAAATAATGCACAATTAGTCAAATAGGCACAATATGATGCAATGAGTTTGCAACCTAACCATGGCTCTAGTTCTCTAAAGTTCGGGATATGGTTTAGTCAATAGAGGGTCCATGGTTAATTGTCCGGATGCACCGCGCGGAAGCCTAACCGTGAAGGGTTGGCGCGAGTGGATGGGACACCGCGAGTTTTAGAAAAAACTCGGTTCCATGGTTTGGTGAATTCAAAATTCTCGGATGTACCCTTTATTGCTCATAGCGTTCAATCAGGTAGATGGAGCATGAATTCCCAGAGGGTTATGTCCATATGTAGAACACATGCATATGGGTTTCAGAAAAGTGAGAAAAACTCAATCAGGAAGTAGGATCGAGCAAACAATACGAAAAACTGGTCGAAATTAGAACGCATATTTCTGGCTCGGTATTGGAAGAATTTGGCGCCAGCAAACAGAGCTTGGCGCCAGGTTTTAGCTGTAGCGCCTGGCGACAAGCCTGTCGTCTAGCGCTACAGTTATATGTCTGGCGCCAATGCTCTGGTCGCTGACGCTAATTCCTACATGCCTCAGCAGCTTTCTGTGCTCGATAAAATTTTCCAGTTTCGCGCAGTGTTATTTCGGTCCTAGTTGCGAAAGATATTTCTCAATTTTCCTACGTGTAAAATCCTATGTTTTAACTCATTACGGAGGATCTTTCCAATGAGATCTTTTTTATGCATATGACAATAATGTTAATCAAAATTACGCACATGAAATACTTAGAACGTTTCGAGTCTCATCCACTCATTCAAAATCATTGCCGAAACAAATTCAGGAATTAAAATAGAAATCCTCCCCAGCGGAGTCGCCAAAAAACTGTTGGGAATATTTCAAGCGTTAATCCCCTATCTTGAACCCCACTGTGATCATACACTAAAGTACGGTGGCGTCCAAAAGGGAAGAAGATAGAGCAAAAGAGTCGCCAACAAGTTTTTTTAGGAACTTGTAAACCGTTCACGAGGTGAAGGTTACACCCCTTAACGATCCCAGAGATCGTCAACTCCATAAGGTCTTGAACCAAATAGGGTTCGGGGATGAAGGTACAAATCCAACCTAAAAGAGATTGAACTTGCCCTAATAATAGGCCTCTACTTTATTATGATCATATTCATGTGCGCTTTCTAACTAACATACAATCAATATATAGGATTAACCCTAAACCTGTTTATCTATGTTGGTTGAATTTAATGCATAAATAAATCTATTATTGGCGATCACTTGAATTATAATCAAATTAACCCTAAACAAGATTATTAATATCTTATTAAGCGTGATTACAAGTACCAATTCCCTTTAAACATGCATAAAAGGCGTGATCAAGCGATAACAATAAATATATATCAAGCAACATAATAACAATCATCATAATAATAATAATAACAATAATAATAATAATCATGACAATAAAATTATAATCATAACAATCATAATAATAACCATAATCATAATTAATAATCATAAATCTTGTTAAAGCATAATAATAATAGCAAGATCCTAGGCATGATACTAACAAGATTAATAACAAACCCTAGCATGTCACTAAACATTAAAAATCAAAGCTTTAACCCTAACATGATACTAAAAAAAATATTAGGAAGAAAATAAAAGGCATCGTAACAATCATATTTGATATAAAAGTTACCCTAGACATGATACTAGGAATAATAACATCATAAACATGAACTCTACATCATAACATCAATAAAAACCATTAAAGTACTTACTTCGATGCCTCGTACCTCTTTCTAATAACAAAATACACACGTTAGTAACTTCAAGGAAAATAATAATCAAAATATTCAAATTAAATAATGAAAAGAGAGATTTGGGACCAAACCCTCGGAAATTAAACCTTTCACGTCCAGGGCGAAGGCAACTTCTAATATGGCTAGGTGTATCTAGATCTAATGAATGAGGAATTTTTATATTAGAGAGAAGCTAGTTTAGAAAAGAGAGAGAGAGAGTAATCAAGAGAATCTTGACGAGAGTTGGTGAATCAAAACGGAGTTTTTACGGCGTTATTTATAAAGAAAATCAGCCAAAAAGATAAAATATCAAAACTGAGTTCTGGCGCACATAAAACGAGGTTGGCGCCAACGCTGGCTATTGGCGCCAGACGCCAACATTAGCGCCAGGCGCCAAGCGTAGTGCCAGGCGCTACAGCTGGCGTTTGGCACTGATCTGGAAATTCACGCGTTTTCTTAAAATCAGATAAAAATTGCCGTACAGGAGGATAAAATCGTATTTTTCCTCAAAAATGCTCTTTGATTTTAATTAAAACTCTGATAAGTCAACAAAAGTCAATTTATCAATGCTAATTGAATTAGGAATGAAAAGAACCTTCTAAAAGAATCTAGAAGACTAAAACCATTCCTAATTGCATTAGGAATGATAAATCATATTAGGCCCTCCCCTAGATCATTGGGCTGCATATAAGGCTCAAACCGGGCCCAGTTCAGTAAATTGGCCATAACTTCCTCAATATTTATCGGAATTGGGCTTATAATATACCGTTGTAAAGCTCTTGTCAAGCCCCATCCAACTGCACTACTATTGGACCCATATCATGGACCAACAAAACTAAACTGGCTGTTTTCCTAAAATAAGTTTTCAAAAACAGAGAGAAGAGAAAAGAAATTAAAACTATCCGCAACATTAAACATTTCACACTTTCACTTCATTCGATTATGATTCGACGCGAAAGGTACTCATCACCGGGTTTGGTTTTGGGGAGACACAAATGGGTGTCTACAGCATCCGTCCTAGAGACACTCTGGAATAGAGTGCAAGCTAAGCGAGTACAAGCAGACCCCCCGGTTAGCCGGAAGGGGAAACCCATACGGCAGGTGGATCCGCCCCAGTCACCCGGGACGAACTCATGAAATTCATGACTAGTTTCTAGGGTGAAATCAAGGATCAGATCACCAAGAGCAGGGTTGTCCATGAAAGGGTCAGTCGGTAAGAAAGACTCCTTTAGAGAAGAGAAAGCCAGTCAGGGACAAGCAACCCACTCTGCATCCAAAGGACAAGGCAGCCGAGACCCTTAACTAGTCTAAGATTCTTCTACCCCAGAAGAATATAAGAAACCGCAGCCGGGTTGAACAGCTGGCAGGAAACAAAAAATCTACTCCTGATGCTCGGGAAATCATCACCCGCGGGAGAAGTCAGCAGCTGTCCAAGTCAACCTCTACTTCGAGCTTTCCACACAGCATCAAGAATACATCCATAGGGAATACTCAATCCTTGCATGAGAGCCATACAGGCGGTAATACTGTCCACTCTGGCCCTTAGATGATCGGGAATGCACCATAAGTGCCCCCTATGGTCTATGGTCCATATTCCCCTCATTTCATGCAGCCGACCCTCTTTAGGGGTCAGGCGGCATATAATGTCTAACCCTTGGACTAGCAACTCCGACTGCTCAAACTTGGTGAACAAACTTCTGCGTTCACCAAGAAGATAACCAAGGCCGCACATTAGGCCAAGGTTAAGAATGTGTTGGTGGGTGCTTATGATGGTACCACCAACCCAGAGGACCACCTCGTGGCCTACTCCAACCTCATGCACATGCAGGGGCTGGAGGATGCTATGTGGTGCCGGTACTTCCCAGCTACATTGAAGGGCATTGCCCAACAATGGTTTGGAAACCTGCCAGCCGGGTGCATCGATAGCTTCAGGAAGCTTGCCTTCTTGTTTGCCTCCAACTTCTCGATGAACATCCCTGCTAAAAAGACAAGTCTCGACTTGAGCACCATTCGGCAGGGAGATAGAGAAGAACTCCGCTCCTATTTTAGGCAGTTCAACCTGGTGAGCATTCAAATCCAGGGGTTGTCTGAAGAGGTAGCCTATACAGACTTCTTCAAGGGTCTAAAGGACGGGTTGACCTTTAAGTTCGACCTTGTCCGTAAGAGGGTTTTCACCCTTCAAGAGGCGTTGATACAGGCGGAGAGCTTTATTCAAGCTACCGACCTCTGCTCGTCCAGCCATCGGTCAGACTAAAAGAAGTCCAATAAACAAAAGGAGATTCGGTCTGCTCAGCTGGCTCAGAAAGCTAAAGAGAGCAAAAAGAGAAAAGAAGTTTCGGAGGTTGAGGAACCTGATCAGCCGTCCAAGAAGAAGAGGAAACAATTTAAACTGTATGTCTCATGGTATGAATTCAATAAAGACTGATACACCATCTTTACAAAGGTGAAGGACCGGCTGACCATTAAAAAGCCGAATATGGGTCCAATAATAGTGTATTTATGAAAAACGTGAAAATATCTCTTTTCTTACCCTATTTATGAAAAACGTGCATTCTAGTTTAGTTTGGTCCATGATATGGGTCCAATAATAGTGTATTTAGATAGGGCTCAAAAAGAGATTTCCAACGATATATTATAAGCCCAATTCCAATGAATAATGAGGAAGTTATGGTCAAAATACTAAACTAGGCCTGGTTTGGTTCTTACATACGGCCCAATGATCTAGAGGAGGGCCTATTATTAATTATCATTCCTAAAGCTATTAGGATTGATTATAATCTTCTAGAAAACTCTAGAAGGTTCTCTTAAATCCTAATGGAGTTAGGATTGATAATTATGCTTCAAAGAGTTTGAAATGGAATAAAACTACTCCTTTTGAGAATCATTGTTTTGTAAGCAATGGAATATATTTAGATATAATTTTTGTGCCTCATAATATTTATCCAAATCTTATATGGTTGGATAGATCTTGAAATTATCTTTCCAATGATATATTATAATATTAATTCCGAGCTTGTATACACCCAAATGTGTCTCCCCCAAAACCAAACCCGGTGATGAATACCTTTCATGTCATTGATTGTCGAACAAAGCGAAAGTGTGAAAAGTCTAGTGATGAGGATGTTTTTATTAAAATATCTCTTCTTTCTGTTTTTGAAAATATTTCTTTTCTTACCCCTATTTTAAGAAAAAAGCCAATCCAGTTTGGTTTGGTCCATGACAAGGGTCCAATAATAGTGTAGGTGGATGGGGCTTGAAAAGACCTTTCCAACGATATATTATAAGCCCAATTACGATGAATAATGAGGAAGTTATGGCCAAATTACGAAACTGGGCTCTGTTTGATCTTTATATGCGGCCCAATGATCTAGAGGAGGGCCTAATATTGATTTATCATTCCTAATGTGATTAGGATTGATTATAGTCTTCTAGATTCTTCAAGAATGTTCTTTTGAATCCTAATTTAATTAGCATTGATAAATTGACCTTAGTTGACTTTTAAGAGTTTTAATCAGAATAAAAGAACTGTTTTTAAAGAAAATACGATTTTGCCCTTTCGTACGGCCTAACTTTAGTGTCACTTTCACACACTGCACAGATACATGACCAAATATACTTCCCGTATGAACCCTTTGTCATGAAATCTTAATACAACGCTGAAGCATGCCTTGTCATATCAACATCAATCATCATTTCATAACAAAGTATGAAGTACCTAGCCTCCGCGCCTAAGTTACCTAAATACTTTCATTATCGAGTCAACTAGGATAGTCTAAGATGTTACAATCCTTGTACTGTGAGAGACAACGTTAACAGATTAAGCTCATTCTACGTGCACCTTCAAAAACTTCGCTTCTTCTTCTTTTGCATCTTTCTTTTTTGGGAGAAAGTGGTACCCTCCACAAAAAATGACGGAAAATTTTTGCTTTTTTGCATTTTTTGAGTCAAGCACATCACATTACAATGCACACACGAGTCATGAGTCACGCATGTCAACTCACCTTGAGTCGTGTCAAGTCAATGAGTCAAGCAACACTAAGCCTTAGGTCAACCCTAAGATAATTAAAGAAATGATCAAAGTCCTATAGTCAAAAATATAAATGCAGGTGCATCCCAGCAAGCAAGAACATTCCCGAATTTCATGAGATTCTTCCAAGATGAGAGGAGTTACATAGTAAATTAGAGATGAAGAGCTTTAATATACAAAAAATTTGAGCGGATTTGATTGAAAGGAAATGACCAAGTTCAAAGTTTGGAGCAAAATCGAGCAACGAACAGCAGCAGCAAGAGCAAAATAAGGAAGACCCGACTCCAGTGCCAGATAACAAGGTTGTCTGGCGACAACATCTATCACCTGGTGACAGAAGCAAAGTGTGGCGACACATTTTCCAAGCAGGCTCTGGTGCGGCGACACAATGCGTGGCCCCAATATTAGATTATGCGGACCTAGTGCAAAAAATTTCGGTTTTCTTAGTACGCCAATTAGCCCCTCTAAGCAATTTGACATAATTTAGTAATTGGCTCGATTACAATCGCATAAAGTGATCGACCTGATAAAAGATCGTCTCACTTAGCTTAAAGCGCCTAAACATTGGCTCATAGCAAAGCACCGACATAATGGTTCACAAGTAGTAAAAACACCGAAGTATCGGTTCACAAAGAATTCCTAGGATGGAAGATTTTCACAAATCAATTTGAAGCCTTTAAGAATCGCAGATATGGTTCTTGAAAAAGATTTTCCAAAGATGAAATGGTTGATTTGAAGATTTAAGATGACAAAGCTTTCAACAGGGGGGCTTTAATATTAAAAAAAAAGTCTCTCGCTTGGATTTGAGAAGGACGGTTTGAGATGAAGCGACCTTCGATAGCTTTCACTATGATTGAGGAGGTTATTATTTGATTAGAGAAAAGAACGATTCAAGATGAAGCGGTATTTGATAGCTTCCGCTATGATTGTGGAAGTTATCACTAAATTTGAGAAGATAGCACGAGATGGGCGGTCTTCGACAGCGTTCGCTAAGATTGTGGAAAGTTGTCACCAAGATTTGAGAAGATAGCACGAGATGGGTGGCCTTCGACAGCGTTCGCTAAGATTGTTGAAATTTGTCCCCAAGATTTGAGAAGATAGCACAAGATGGGCGGTCTTCGATAGTATTCGCTAAGATTGTGGAGGTTGTCACCAAGATTTGAGAAGATAGCACGAGATGGACGGTCTACAACAGCATTCACTAAGATTGTGGAGGTTGTCACCAAGATTTGAGAAGATAGCACGAGATGGGCGGTCTTCAACAACATTCGCTAAGATTGTGGAGGTTGTCACCAAGATTTGAGAAGATAGCACGAGATGGGCGGTCTTCGACGACATTCGCTAAGATTGTGGAGGTTTTCACCAAGATTTCAGAAGGGCGGTTCGTGATGAGGCGGTCTTCGACGACTTTTGCTATGATTGGGAAGGTTGTCACTATGATTCAAGAAAAAGGCTCGAGATGTAGCAGCATTGATCGACGGCGTTCCCTGGCTTGTAGAGGGTTGTCACAAACAACTGGAGGTGATTTCAAGAGATGTTATCTTCGATACCGTTCCCTAGCATATGGAAGGTTGTCACAACGACAAATGCAACAAATTGGTTACCCTTAGAGATGTGTGCTCGACAATGATACACGTTTCTTAACTCTTTTATCTGTTTACACTAACGCTAGTTTGCAGGCATTGACGTTACAAGAATGATTTAGGATCGTAGAACGTTCTAAATCATTCTCCGTCCCTATCGATATTTTGACTTTTGTTTTCGAAACTCGCGTTTCTCCAAACTCATTCAAGTGGGGGCTTCTGTAGACACCCAAATGTGTCTCCCCCAAAACCAAACCCGGTGATAAATACCTTTCATGTCATTGATTATCGAACAAAGCGAAAGTGTGAAAAGTCTAGTGATGAGGATGTTTTTATTAAAATATCTCTTCTTTTTGTTTTTGAAAATATTTCTTTTCTGACCCCTATTTTAAGAAAACGGCCAATCTAGTTTGTTTTGGTCCATGACAAGGGTCCAATAATAGGGTAGGTGGATGGGGCTTGAAAAGACCTTTCCAACGATATATTATAAGCACAATTCCGATGAATAATGAGGAAGTTATGGCCAAATTACTAAACTGAGCTCGGTTGGATCTTTATATACAGCCCAATGATCTAGAGGAGGGCCTAATATTGATTTATCATCCCTAATGCGATTAGGATTGATTATAGTCTTCTAGATTCTTCAAGAATGTTCTTTTGAATCCTAATTTAATTAGCATAGATAAATTGACTTTAGTTGACTTTTAAGAGTTTTAATCAGAATAAAAGAAGTGTTTTTAAGGCAAATACGATTTTTCCCTCTCGTACGGTTAAATTTTATCAAAATAAGAAAACGGGTTGAAATTTATTTCCAGCGCCACACGACAGCTCTCTCGTCTGGTGACAGACCTGGCGTCTGGCGCCACGCCCAGCGTCTGGCGACAGGTTTGTCGTTTGGCGACAAGCGCGTTGTTGGCGACTGCGGTCGTGTTTTATTCTTTTTGATACTCTGATTTGTTATTTATCATATCTCACTGATTTTCTCTATAAATAGCCTCCTAAAACCTCCGTTTTCAATCATCAATTCTCAATCAATTCTCATCACCAACTCTCATCAAGAATCTCTTTATTACTCTCTCTCTCTCTTTTCTAAACTAGTCGTTTGCATACAAAATTCTGCATTCACAAGATCTAGAAACACCTAGCCAAGTTCGAAGTTACCTTCTCCCTAGACGTGAAAGGTTTTAATTTCTGAGGGTTTGGTCCCAAATCTCTATTTCAATTATTTAATTTAATTGTTTTGTTTATTATTTTCCTTGAAGTTACTAACGTGTGTATTTTGTTATTAGAAAGAGATACGAGGCATCCAAGTAAGTACTTTAATTGTTTAATTGATATTTTGATATAGAAATCATGTTTATGTTGTTATTTTGATTCCTAGTATTATGGTAGGATGTTTTTCCTAGTATCATGTTTAGGGTTTTTTGCTAATATCAATTATGATTTCTATGATGCTTCCTATTTTGTTTCCTAATATTCATGTTAGTATCATGTAAGGGCTAAGGCTTTAATCTTTGATGTTTAGTGACATGCTAGGATTTGTTATTAATCTTGTTAGTATCATGCCTAGGATCTTACTATTATTATGCTTTATTTTTAACATGAACATGATTATGATTATTATTATTTTGATGATTATTATGATTGTTATGATTATTATGTTGCTTGACATATATTTATTGTTATTGCTTGATCACGCCTTTTATGCATGTTTAAAAGGAATTGATACTTTTAATCACGCTTAATAAGATAAATTAATAATCTTGTTTAGGGTTAATTTGATTATAATTCAAGTGATTGCCAATAATAGATTTATTTGTGCATTAAAATTCAACCAACATAGATAAACAAGTTTAGGGTTAATCTTATTGATTAAATGTTAGTCAGAAAGCGCACATGAATACGATCAGAATAAAGTAGAGGCCTATTATTACGGCATGTTCAATCTCGTTTATGTTGGATTTGTACCTTTATCTCCGAACTACCAGTCATGGTTCCAGACCTATTGGAGTTGACGATCTCCTGGATCGTTAAGGGGAATAACCTTCACCCTGTGAACGGTTTACAAGTTCCTAAAACTTGTTGGCGACTCTTTTGCTCTATCTTCTTTCCCATTGGACGCCACCGTACTTAAGTGTATGATCACAGTGGGGTTCAAGTTTGGGTTAATGCTTGAAATATACCCTACAGAGCTATAACGAAAAAGATATGAATGAGATACGAAACTCTATCCAAAACTGACACCCTTCCACTATTTAGGCCATATCTTTTTATCTACAAAAGATTTTAATATGATTCTAATTGGGTTAGGAAGTAGACTTCAAGATCTTTCCAACAACATATTATATGACTTATTTGGACTTCTGGATTAAAAGATATGATAAAACAAAATCCGCAAAAACTGTCTTGCAACGCCGAACGACAGGTTTTATCGCCTAGCGACAGATCCTGTCATTGGCGATAGAGGCGTGTTTTATTCCTTTTCGAACTCTAATTCTTTTATATTAATTCCGGACTATTTTCTTATAAATAGGGTCCCTGGACCTTCGTTTTCAATCATCAACTATAAACTAGAATTCTCTAATTCTTCTCTTTCTCTAAGCTAAACCTTATTCTCTCTCCCTCTTTTCTAGCCTAGCCTTTTACAAACACAATTCATCATACATTAGCATTAGACACATCTAGCCAAATTCGAAGTTGCCTTCGCCCTAGACGTGAAAGGTTTTATATTTCTGAGGGTTTGGTCCTTAATCTCTATTTCAATTATATAATTGTTTTGATTTATTATTTTCCTTGAAGTTACTAACGTGTGTATTTTGTTATTAGAAAGAGGTACGAGGCATTTAAGTAAGTGCTTTAATTGTTTAATTGATATTATGATATATAAATCATGTTTAGGTTGTTATTTTGATTCTTAGTATCATGTTTGGATGCTTTTCCTAGTATCATGTTATGATGCTTTTCTGTATCATGTTTAGGGTAAGAATAAGTTTCTTAATTATATCAAGTATGATTGTTATGATGCTTCCTATTTCTTTCTTAATAGCATGTTAGTATCGTGTTAGGGCTAAAGCATTGATTTTTAATGTTTAGTGACATGCTAGGATTTGTTATTATCTTGTTAGTATCATGCATAGGATTTTGCTATTACTATGCTATAACATGATTATTTTAATTATGATTATTATTTTTATAATTGTTATAATTATTGTTATGATTATCATGTTGCTTTATATATGTTTATTGTTATTGCTTGATCACGCCTTTTATGCATGTTTAAAGGGAATTTGTACTTATAATCACGCTTAATAAGATAATTAATAATCTTGTTTAGGATAATATGATTATAATTCAAGCGATCGCCAATAACAGTATTATTTGTGAATTAATATTCAACCAACATAGATTAAACGGGTTTAGGGTTAATCTATTGATTGTATGTTAGTCAGAAAGCGCACATGAATACGAGAAGAATAAAGTAGAGGCTTATTATTATGGCAGATTATTTGTCTTTTAGATTGGATTTGTACCTTCATCCCCGAACTTCCAGTCTTGGTTCCAGACCTATTGGAGTTGACGATTTCTTGAATCGTTAAGGGGTGTAACCTTCACCCTGTGGACGGTTTACAAGTTCCTAAAACTTGTTGGCGACTTTTTTGTTCTATCTTCCTTCCCTTTGGACGCCGCCATGCTTAAATGTATGATCATAGTGGGGTTCAAGTTTGGAAGAATGCTTGAAATATTCCCTACACAAGTGCTCATTAATAGACTCTCAAAGGCTATAGTTTTCTTCTCAGAGTTTGATATTCTTTTGGAAGATATCTTATCTATTAGTAGAACTTTTAGCTCTTTTGTTTGGTCTCATGTGAAAAGAGAGGGAAATTGTATCACCAATCATCTTGCTAAGCTAGTGCCTTTTAGGTTAAACAAGTTTGGGTCAATCACCAACCTAGAAGATTTGCTCCTTATATACTTTTAGACGCTATATTTTTATTTTAATGTACTCTGCATTTTTCCCCAAAAAATAAAAAAATAAAAAAAATCGCTCATTTTTTTTTGGTGTTAAGAAAGCCGTAAAAAGACGGGGATGAGAATCGATCTCATGTTTTCTTGAAATCGGGAGGGAAGCTCGAACCCCTTGAGCTATTTCTCACTCTCCCTCGTCCTTTAATAAAAAAAAAAAAAAAAAAAAAAAAAAAAGAAAAGTTCTTTGATTGTACTCAAGAACACATGGGGCATGTAAGAATTTGTACCACAAAGTACTCAAGAATTTGTACCCCTTGAGCTATTTCTCACTCTCCCTCGTCCTTTAATAAAAAAAAAATAAAAAATAAAAAAAAAAGTTCTTTGATTGTACTCAAGAACACATGGGGCATGTAAGAATTTGTACCACAAAGTAGATGACACAAGAGTGAATTTAATATTAGCACCAGACACGTATCAGTACCACTTTCAATTGAATTTCATTTTCTTCAAAACTTTCAATTTAATTCTCATTTTCTCAAGACTGAAATACAATTTTCACAATTTGTTCGTTTCTCGGATCACCACATAAAAAAAGGCAACCCCCTAATCGTCCAATGATGATGACCGCTTGCTGCCTCGTAAGGGTGAGAAAATACTATTAACAACAGAAAAAATCGCAATTGTTGTAGGTCCATCCCACTTTCTCTCTCCTATCATGCTAACGAGTCTATATATACCGACCCCTCAACCCTCTATTCTTTCCCACACCAAAACGTCTATCCATCATTTCTAGCGTGGTAGTTGTCTTTGGTACCCTCACTTCTTTCATTTTGAGTGATTGTTGGACTGCTCATGCGGCAGAGAGGCAGGGCTTCGAACCGTAGATCCAGGACTTTCTCTCGTTCTCGCATTGCCATTGAAGGCCGCTAAATTTTCACCATTTTCCCCTTTTCAATTACTTCTAGTACTACCCGCTCTTTTTTCTTTCCGAATCGTGTCTGTTATCCTCCTAGATCTGAAATCCATCGTTTCCAGTCTCGCAATATGGCCGCCTCAGGTTCGTGCTAATAATCTGTTTTATTGGTATGATATTGTTGATATAAATACTAATTAAAAATGATTATTGTTTTAAACTGGTTTTGGGTATTTGTGAATGGATTATTTAGCGTTGGGAATGACGGAAGAGAGGGAGGTGTTCAAGAAATACTGGGTTGAACACTCTGTTGATTTGACTGTTGAGGCTATGATGCTTGATTCTCAAGCGTCAGATCTCGACAAAGAAGAGCGACCTGAGGTATCTTCGTTTTCTTTTTCTTCTTTTGATATATTTTTTTTATGTTTTGATTAATTTGGTTGTAATGAACATCAATATTGATCCCGAAAAATTGGGATGTACACATTATTTGATGGGACTGAGACTTACTATCTTGAAAAAGCCGCAGCGGATAAGAAATGACAGTTGATTTGTTACCAAAAAAACAATAAATAGTGGACACTCGTAAAATATTTACGTACTCTTTATATTATGGAGTCCAGGACTATACCACAGTCGATAAATTTAAAGGAAAAAAAAAAAACCTGTTTAAATAGAGCGAAGGATGATTCGATTGGTTAAAACTTCGTTCTGATTAGGTGATTATGAGAGGAGAGAGAGTTGGAGAGAATGAAAAAGCAAGTAGCTAACTTGTAAATATAAGGTATCCTTAGAGAAAATGTGTTAACTTAAAAAAAAACTTCTTATAATGAAATATGTGTCAACTAAAAAGAAATGGAAGTAGTAAAATACTACTATATGCTTAAACTTACTTGGGAAATCTAGAGTAAAAAATCTGAATGATGTTTTAACACTAGTATAAAGGAAAAGATATATTTAAACCACCTTTAAATAAATTAATAATGATACTTCCGATGTTGGACTTATTATTCCTATAAACTCTCAAGACATATACTTTTATAACGTGGACACCATCTTACGAATGCCATTTGAGTACGGACTACGGAGTATCAATTCAGTCTTATTCCTGTACACGTCCATGTTCATTAAGTTAGTGATTTTATTTCATATAGATGTGTAAAAAATAGAACAATAAAAAGTAGAAACTATTATTTTATCAAGGATCTTGCTAACAAACGCCCCTACAGCGTTGGATAAACATTTAAAATATCACCTAAAGTGGTTGTAATTTGGGAAAATATGATAAAATTACGCATTAATCGGTGTAATTAAGGTTCATTTTTATTTAATGTTTCTATTTTTAATAGACGTTTGTTAGCTTTTGCCCGAGGGAGCCCCAGTTGATCTCAGAGATTAACAATCTAATTTATCTCCTCTCACAATTTAATGTGTTGAAATTTGTGCCACTTTATTATTTTACTTTTATCATTTAAAAAATAAAAGAAAATGAATAAATTGTGAGAAGAGATTAATCACATCATTATCTCAGAGATCAACTTGAATTTACCTCTTTTACCCTTTTATCAATATGACAATTTTTTAATAATTCAAGTGGTGTACATAAGTAACTACTATGCTTTGTACCAACTATTTCATTCATGTGACTTGATCTATTTTGCGCTTACCGATACTATATCTTCTCATGACAATAGTAATACTATTAAAAAAAATCTAATTTGTATTTTTGCGTATGTATATTATATTATATATTATGTATAATAGAGTGATGTTGATTAAATGCTAATACTCGTATAAAACAAAATAGTACAGTTTATAATAATAATAGCTTTTTAAAAGTTGTAAGTAGCTAAATAATGCATAAACAAAGGGGAAATGAGGCTTTAATTTAGGGGCTGGGATTTTTGGGTTAGACAAGACTTTTATTTGGAAATGAAAAGATTAATACTTAGGGCTTGTTCTCTAGAGCTTAATTTCAGTTCAATTCAATTTAACTCTAATCATTTCAGTTCATAAACAAATCATTTTAATTCTATTCAGTTGAGCTCAGCTTAGTTCAGTAAATCAGAAACACACTGTTAACGGATAATAAAAGAATTGTTATGTACTTTTTCGTTACGATTTATGTTTTATAGCTTAATCTACACATTTTTATCTTTTCTAATCACTTTTTGAAATACAGAGGCAGAAAAATGTGTTGCAAGTATATAAAAACAGAAGAAATATACAAGTATATACTCGGTTTATGATGATGGAGTTGTTGAACTTGACCACAAGTTGGTGCATAAAAGTGTATGCTTCACATGGACTACTCAAAGCAAGTTGTTGGCGTGAATTAGCTAATAACTTGATAAGTCTAGAGGAAATTAATAATTGAATCCTGTAATAGAATGACAAGATTGTGTTAATCTTTACAAATAATAGTAGTAGCTATTAGCTAGAAACATCTGATTCTATGTTAACATACTTTTAATAAGACTAAAGTATTATTAACAAACTTAATACATATAATAGTAGTAGTAATCATTAGTCTTATTAGAAACGAATGATTCTACTTGTAATTGTATTCTGTCGATTGAGAAACCATGGCATGTATGTTTCAAGACTTTGGACTATAATAATTTATTAAAGGTAAGTGGAAGTAAGAGTGTATACTCTTCATTATCTCTTGTTGCAAATGTTTATCAATGAACTGTATGAGACTTTTTAACACAAATTTTTTATGGGCACAGGTACTTTCCATGCTTCCACCTTATGAAGGAAAGTCCATGTTAGAACTCGGTGCTGGTATTGGTCGTTTTACTGGTGAATTGGCCCAAAAAGCTGGCCAGGTTATTGCTCTGGATTTCATTGAGAGTGTTATAAAGAAGGTGATGTGGAAACATGACATCTTTCTATCTCTTGATTTTCTGTAGTTTGTGTATTCTTTCTGATTTTGTAGAAATGATTACTACTCTTTCACTATGGTACTGTCTGCAAGTGCGCACTTCTCTACTTCTAACTGCTTTAATGCCTTTCTTGGTCGCAGAATGAATGCATAAATGGGCATTACAAAAATGTGAAGTTTATGTGTGCTGATGTGACATCTCCCAGTCTCAATTTTTCACCAAATTCTGTGGATATCATATTCTCCAATTGGCTACTCATGTATCTTTCTGATGAAGAGGTATACTTTGGGGTCCACCCTTAGTTCCCCAATTAACACTGGTTGTTCCGCTGTTTTCTTTAGCATGGTTGTCTAGAATGCCTTTCTAGATAATAGCTTCTTGATTTATCTGCCGTTTCTGCATTGCCATGCGACATTTAGTATTAGAAGCATTTAGTATCTACTACTACAACCAAGCATATAGTCATTATACTCATTACCATAGTGGTATATGGTTGCAAAGAGCATTTTAATTACAATCTACACCTACAACTGAAAATTTGAAGCATTAAAAAAGTAGCTTGTGAAGTTAAATCTACTATTTGTGCTAAAGTCTACCAACTTTTATCTGGTAAGTAATTTGCAAATTGTGAAAACTGCTTTAATAATTTCCCTACTTTCCTGTTAAAATTATAGGTTGAACGTCTGGTTGAAAGGATGTTGAAATGGTTGAAGCCAGGAGGGTACATTTTTTTCAGAGAATCTTGCTTTCATCAATCTGGAGATCACAAGCGCAAAAGCAATCCGACTCACTATCGTGAACCTAGGTTCTACACCAAGGTTGTGATTCATGTTTTCTTACATTTTTTTTATAATGTTTGTTATGCCCATTTCCTCTTAATTAGTTGGTTAAATCATTACGTATGTATTCTTCTTATAGCACAGGATGCAGAATTTGTTATCATTGTTAATTTGTTATCATTGACAAAACTTACATGAATGTCATTCATGTTCAGAATTAACCATTTCTCATCTGTAATCATGTAGATTGTTCTCTTATGTATGCGGTGGAAATTATTTAATTTCATTGTGTATCTGGTGATATAAGTAGTTAGTACTTTAATTAAATATCCTTGTCTTTATGCTTTGATAAGTAGTGGACCTAGATTCGAAGGCTATTATGCATCTGCTTCATTATTGCTCGTAAAACTCTAAGAAGGCTCTCACCTGTGTAATCTTGTCTTTACAATTTACAACAAGTCTGCTATGATTAGACCCTCTGCTAACTTACACTAAAGAGGATTTATAAATATTCTAGTTGGCAAATTTGATGCTGCTGATATAGTCCAATTAAAAGAAAAAAAAAAAACAAAAAAATGGATGTTACAGATGCAAATTAAGTTGGAGAGGCCTAGCAAAGATTTCAGTCATTGCTTATACTGTTGACAATCTTCACACCTACACATTTAATTTTATAATTATAGAACATGAGTAGTAGCAGCTTTTCAAATTTTGTTAAAAAAACATAAATACTGGGAAAGGCTATCTATCTGTATATGTGTATAAGCTAAGCTGGTATTTTTCAATGCATTTGAGGATTTATTGCCTTTATTTTTAATTTTAATCTATAAACTCTAGGGCTATCATGACATTTTTTAAGCTTTAGGGAAAATGGAAGCTATGTCAGATTCAATGGATGAGTGGTGCCGTGAAATATGTAGAGAGCATGCCTTCATAAATTTCTCTTTAGAAATTGGATACTCTTGAGAATAACATAAAAATCTTGGTCTCCTGTTGTAATTAGTTGGTTACGATTAGAGCTGCATCCAGCATACTCTATCAAGTAGCCTACTATGTTAAGCATAATAAGCAATTGCTAACTATATTATAATATAAAGCTTCATATATGAAATCAACAGTGTAATTACTTTATATAATTATATAAACAAAAATAAAGGCATTATATGCTATCTTAATTCTTATTATGGTCATTGTCCATGCGTCTTTGATAATTTATTAGTAAAACGTGATGTTGTGCACCTTGCATCATATTTGCTATTGGAATTTTGATTTAGATATGGAAGTACCTTATTCAATATTTCAAGCCTTTCTTCTGCTACCTCAAACTTGATACTTTGCTTCTCACTACTAAAGTCATTCATTGCTACAGGTCTTCAAAGAATGCCATATGACAGATGAATCTGGGAACTCCTACGAGCTCACCCTTATTGGATGCAAATGTATTGGAGCTTATGTCAGAAGCAAGAAGAATCAAAACCAGGTCATGGATGTTTCTTTCTGTGCCATAATTCTATTATTTACTGTGGATCACAACTAGTGAGCAACATGAACTGAAAAGTGACTTCTGATTGCAGATTAGTTGGTTATGGCAGAAAGTTGATTCAGAGGATGATAAAGGGTTCCAGAAGTTTCTGGATACGAGTCAGTACAAATTTAACAGCATCCTGCGGTATGAAAGGGTATTTGGTCCAGGCTATGTTAGCACTGGAGGAATCGGTAAGTTTGGAGTTCTTACCCTATTTATAATGTTCTGTCGTCAGTGTGCAGCTTTTTAGAAGTTGGTAAATTGATACTCCGAATAGTTATACTTGATAAATTCGTTAATTAGTTCATAAAACCTGACATGAGGATCATCTATCACAAAGATATCTGCCTTGATTCCTAGCAGTTGTCATAACAATTATAAGCAAAGACTAATTGTTTCTCATCTTAAAATCTAAAAACGAAAGACTACACAGAAATGAGGATCATTTTCTTTCAATAACTGTTCTTCGGGGAAGTGGGGGCTTCTCAGAACTATACTTCTTGTTTTGGGTTTGGTCTAATCAAAAGAAGAGAAAACATATTATATGATTGTGTTCCATAGGAGACTCCCTTCATTGTCATGACGTGTCATTGTTGATTACCATATTTTGTGCTTCATCATCAAACATATTTATGAAACTGCTCAAATTTGGTATTGAAAAGAAAGCATATGTTGTTCATTTCAAACAAACGCTTTTGAATTTGTTTGGGGTTTTTCTTTTAAAATACATCATTCATGTCGATCTTAGTTAAGATCAAATATGACCACCCCTTTACGGGTGGTATGGGTGAGTTTGAGAACTAACATTTTCTGGAATATTTTTACATGCTTTATGAAATCACTCTTGGTTTGATGTTAGCGTATTTGGTTCTGAGCAGAAACAACCAAAGAGTTCGTCTCGAAGCTTGATTTGAAGCCTGGCCAGAAGGTCCTAGATGTGGGTTGTGGCATAGGTGGAGGTGATTTTTACATGGCAGAGAACTATGATGTGGAGGTTGTCGGAATTGATCTCTCTATTAATATGATCTCTTTTGCCCTTGAGCGTTCAATTGGTCTCAAATGTGCTGTTGAGTTTGAGGTGGCAGATTGTACCAAGAAAGATTACCCTGAGAACTCTTTCGATGTCATCTACAGTCGTGATACCATTTTGCATATTCAGGTAATATGCTTTCTTTGATATTTAGGATTCAAATATTTAAGTATGTGTGAACATTTTAAATCATACTTTTTCAATTATGATTTTAAGTAGTTACTCAATTTAATGTCCAAATACTATTGTTGAAGATTTAAATTTAAATGCCAAATATCTTAGGAAAAAAAAAATCAATTAATAAATTGCTAGCTGTCCATGTTTTATTGTACTGACTTCAGAATCCACTAACTGCAGTAATCTGCATCACAACTTATGAGATAAACTTAAAGGAAAGTTCTTTTAAATGGAAAAACTAACTCCTGAACTTATTTATCATATTCAGGATAAACCTGCATTATTTAGATCCTTCCTCAAATGGCTGAAGCCTGGAGGCAAAGTTCTAATCAGTGACTACTGCAAGAGTGCTGGTCCACCTTCACCTGAATTTGCATCTTACATCAAGCAGAGGGGATATGATCTCCACGATGTGAAGGCATATGGGCAGGCAAGCTTATTGAATTTATGCTTTGTGTTTAAATTTGGAACTTCTTGATATTAACAAATTATGATCATGAGACTTTTGATTCTATTAGATGCTTAAAGATGCTGGATTTGTTGAGGTTATTGCCGAGGATAGGACTGACCAGGTCTTGCATTTAACTCGTTATTAATTTGTATTTTTATAATTTCTGACTGGGGAAATTGAAACTGAACCTTTATTTCCCTGATTTGCTGTTTGCTTTCAGTTCATTCAAGTTCTGCAGAGGGAACTAGATGCTCTTGAAAAGGAGAAGGATGAATTCATTGCTGATTTCTCTGAGGTTTGTACCATTATGCACTTTCTACTGCTTATATCTTCTATTTCTCATTGATCTTGCAAATTAAATTAAGGATCGAAATTGGTTTTGTGATAGTTTATGAAAATGATTTACATTTTATTGATGCAACGATTTTCAGCAAGATTACAATGATATAGTTGATGGGTGGAAGGCCAAGTTAGTGCGGACTAAAGGAGGTGAGCAGCGATGGGGTTTGTTCATTGCCAAGAAAAAATGAAGAATCAGCTAGTTGGTGAACTCTTCACGGGACCTTCTACTCGTATTAGTTTATCTATGTATTTTCAATCCTGAATTGTATTTGGGAGATATGCCAATAAGTAACGTGTTGCAGACTAAAAGATGATTTCTCATAATTATCTTATATATTATGGATTTACAACATTTGAGTTAAATTAGTAAATTTCTCATTCGAATCATTCTCATAAGATATAGTCAATCCACATGAGAGATCCAGTGGTTAAATTATGTGTCGTGTTTTCTGTACATTTACTAACCTCAAGAGAGTCTCGATTTTACCATAGCAATAGCATCTTTTAACTTGCTAATTAGCGTGTGATCCCGGGCTTTGCCCCGTGTAACACTTCGAATAATTTCATTTTTTATTTTAGACACTTTAAAAGACTAGTCGTTGGAGCACGCGGCAAGATAAGTAACATTCGTAGTTTTGTTCGGTTTTTGTGATATTCGTGGTTTTGTTCGGGTTTCGCAGTAGCAATGATACATGAATTTACAAGTAGTAAGTTTCTACGAGGAAATATTTATAGAACGACAATTTTAAAAGTAAAAAAGTTATCTAGAATTTGTTAGAATATAAAGATTTTTAAAAAATATATACTACTATTATAGAATGCAATATGGTTTTTTTTTTTTTTTTTTTTTTTTTTTTTTTTTTTTTTATTATTATTTTTTTTGTATTGAGTAGCTGAATCATTTTCAAATATCTTCGTCTTAAAATAATTGTGATAATAAGGAGCAGTAATAAAGAAATGCAATTTTAAAGGATAAAGTTATGTAAAATGGATTAAATGCAAAACATATGAAAAAATTGTATATTTCTTTGTTATCAGTCTACATAATTGGTGTGATTTAAACTTATTCAAAGCTTGTTTTTGTATTTATATATTTTTTCTTTGTGTTGAATATTGAATTTTAATGCTATTTTTATCCTCGAAATTTGTATTTCTTGAGTGAATATACGATCTAATTTAGGCAAATTTAATTGTCTTGGAAAAAAAAAATACCGTTTCTCAATAATGAGCTGTAAAAAGAATTTTCTTTCGCTTTCTCCCGGACCTCTTCTGTATCTCTCTCCTCCCTTTTGATCTCTTTTTGACCCGCCTTCTCTCTCTCTCTCTCTCTCTCTCTCTCTCTCTTCCCTTGGTCTTCTCTCCTTGTTTTTATAAGAAAAAATGTTTTACTTTGTTAATGGCTTAGAAAATTATTGGCCGCAGTTGCTCGTCTCTTAATCATTCCTTCTTTTTTATTGGGCAAAACTCTTTCTCTCCCTCCTTTTTTTTAAAAAAAAATAAATTATAAGCTGTACTTGTCATCCCAATCCATATCTCCCGGCTTCTTTATCTTTCCCGGCTTTTCTCTATATTTCTCTCTTTCTTCCGGCCTCCTTATCTCCTTTCTTTCCCAGCCCCTCTCTGTGTCTCTAGGCCCCTTTATCTCTTATCACTCTATCGCTTCTTCTTTTAACCCTTCCCACCCTCTTCTGGTCCTCTTTCTCTTTCTTTCTTCCCCTTAGACCCTCTTTCTTTCTCATTCTCTTTTCTCTTAACTCCTCTCTCATATCCTTTGTTTCTTTCACTCTTTCCTAGACATCTTCTCCCTCGTCCTCCCTTTCTCTCTCTCTCTCTTACAACCCTCTTTGTCTTTTTTTCGGCCCGCGTTCTCTAGCGACCTTTCTATTTCCCAACTCCTTCCCCTTCTCTCTCCCTTTTCTCCTTCCTTCCCTATCTCATCCTCTCCCTTATCTCATCCTCTCCCTCTCCCCCTCCCCCTGCCCCTTTCTCTTCCCCTCACTCTCTCTTCCCTTATCCTCTCTTCACATGTCCTTTCCTCTCTTAACCTGCTCTCTCTCTTTTCCAGCCCCCCCCCCTCTCTCTATCTCTCTCTCTCTCTCTCATGGCCCCATTCTTTCTCCTTGCCCTTCTCTTTGCCAACTCCTTCCACTCTTTCTCTCTCTCTCTCTCTCCCTCTCTCATATGTGATGAGTGTCATTTTGTCATTTATTTTCTAGTCATGTTCCCAGATTTCAGGTTAACTGCTTTTAAATTTAATGTCTTTATTTATGTATTTTTTTTTATTTTGTGGCTTATTTCTCCTTTGTGTGTTTTTATACACTATTAAGGTCATTTTGAAAGATATAAAGATGAACAAAATAAAGTGTTTCAATGTCTACGGAAAGAAACATGGTATATGCAAACTGAAGGAAATATTACATGGTAGAATGTGTTGGATTCTTGTGTTTCAACGTCTATGGGAAGGAAAGAATCCCCCTTCCTATTTTCTGATTTTCAAAATTTAGAATGTTAATTTTTATTTGCATTCCTGCTGGTCTCAATCATTCTCCTATCTCTTTCCATGTTTTGTTACACTGTACCACTTAGATTTTCCCAACTATAAAGTCTTTTTGAAAAATATTGTTTTTCTTTTCAAATTCTAAATTCTTTTCAAAAAGTGTTGTATATCTTTGACTTATTCGGTTAAATAGAATATTATGTTTGCACATAACATTTTTAAAAGTGTATACATAACTTGATACGTAAGTATGTAACGTTCATGCAAATGAAGGAGCATAGGAAAAAAACATGAGCTAGTAATCTAAAGTTCTTATATACATTAGAGCCATTACCGTCACGCTATCTCAACACGTGGTTGCAGTTTACGTGGTGTGTCATAACCATTAGAATCAACGATCACGTGCGGCCCCTTAATTATCAAAAAGCTTTTAAGATACACTTGATATTTCTTAAGAACTAATAAAAAAAAAAAGTCATTCTAAATATTTTACATCCTATATTTTACTTTAGACAAGACCTCTTAATTGTGTTCTTTCACTAAGAGTTTTAAGAGACCATACTGCACTATTCCAAGTAGACTTGGCAAATGGGTCATTCGGGTCGGGTCATTTTGGATCGGGTCAAGTTCGGGTCAAAAGGTTATCGGGTCAAGTTCGGATCGGGTCATTTCGGGTCTCGGGTTGATTTCGGGTAGACTGATAATCGGGTCGGGTATCGGGTCAACACTTCGGGTCGAGTTCGGGTCGGATCAAGTTTGGGTCGGGTCAGTTCGGGTTGGGTCAATTTTTGGGTCGGGTCAATTTTCGGGTCAAATTCGAGTGATGCATTGGGTTACACATCACAGATTAATAAAAAAAAAAAATTAAGTCAATTTGATTACGGTTTTTTTCTATTTCGGTTTACTAAGGTCAAGTCTTTAGCTTAAATGAATTATGGTCATTTCAGGTATAAGATAATTTTGGTTCGGGTCACTTGGGTTTCGAGGCTATTTGGGTCAATTTATTCAATATAAAGGTCGAGTCAACTTCAAGTCTCGGGTCAACTTCGGGTCGAGTCATTTCGGGTCTCGGGTCAACTTCGAGTCGGGTCATTTCGGGTTTCGGGTCAAGGTCGGGTCAGTTCCACTTCGGGTCGGGTATGGGTCGGGTCGGGTTGATTCGGGTTTAGGGTCAATTTCGGGTCACTGGTTTCGGGTCATGGGTCGGGTCATCGGGTCTGGGTCAGGATTGCCAGCTCTAATTCCAAATAAGCACATCTTCTTCAAAAAGAAAGGAAAAAAAAAAGGTATGGACGCTTATAAAGAATCCATGTTGACCTAAATAAGTGTTTTGGGCTGATTTCAAGCCAAAAAAAATATCAGTAATCCTGTAAAGAGATGTTAGCTAAAGTAGAAGTTAGATAAATTCTACCAAAGCACAATCATGGTTAATAATTTAACAAAAAAAAAAAAAAAAAAAAAAAAAAACTTGGTAAGTACCCAGAATCCACACTTTTCTTGCTTTTTTGTAATTAGAAAATATATTAAGAAGTTGAGAACATATGGTCGAGAACAAGATTTAGCACATTAAGGTATAATGAGGTTTAGTCCATCTTCTACTACACTTAGTTTCACTCTATCTCTAGTCTCCACCATTCTCTTCTCTGTTAGAGTCCAGCATTGTTGAATATTGACTCATTTTTTTTATCATTAAATATAAATGAAGAGTACATGCTAGTTATTATTCCTCCAGGAATTGTATGTGATATATATTAAACAAACATTAAATTAATAAACAAATCAAGGAAAAAACACTAGGTGAAAAAAGGCATTTGGCAGCGGTTCAAACCCGGTCTAAGGCACCGGTTTGAACCGCTGCCTATGTGAGGGGTGCCAAAAGTGGTCTAATAAGGCACCGGTTCAAACCGGTGCCAAAAATTGGAAATGGCACCGGTTAACCGGTGCCAAAAATGGCCAACAAAAATTATTTTGTTGTTTTTGGCACCGGTTAACCGGTGCCAAAAATGCCCAAAAATATATATATATATATATATATTTTTTTTGTTTTTTCCAGCCAATTTGCGAAATATGAACAAGAATCGAAAATTTGGAATATATCAACAAGAATCGAAAATTGCAACATATCAACAAGAATCGAAAATTTGCAATATATGATAAAAAAAAAAAATTACAACAAAAAAAAACTTTGATTACAGCATATTAAAAAAAATTACAATATAAATTTAAAAAAAAATTACAATATAAATTCAAAAAAAAAAAAAAAAAACTCATTCATTCTTGCTTGTATCTTGCTTCTTCGATTTCAGATCTAAATAACATACCTGCACCAATTAAAACAAAAAAAAATCAATTAATATAATTAAACTTCGAAAGAAAAAGCCCAGAAATTTAATCCCAAAAATTGAAAAAAAATTCAAACCCAGAAACCCAGAAAACGAAAAAAAATTGAAATCGGTGCTACCCAGAAAAAAAAATTAAAATAAAAAAAAAACCAATGCAAAAATTAAAATTAGAATAAACCCAGAAAAAACCAATGCAAAAACCCAGAAAAAAAAAAAAAACCAATGAATAAACCAAGAAACAACCAATGAATAAACCCAGAAAAAACCAATGCAAAAAAATTAGAATTCGAAAAAAATTAAAATTAGAATAAACCCAGAAAAAACCAATGCAAAAAAATTAGAATTCGAAAAAAAATTAAAATCGGTGTTCGAAAAACCCAGAAACAAAAAATAATTGAAATCGAAAAAAATCCGATTTAAAATTAAAAAAAAAAAACCCAAAAATTCGATTAAAATCAAAACAATAACCCAGAAATTTGATTGAAATCGATCTAACAACAACCCAGAAAAAAAAAGAATTTAAATCGATTAAAATTTTAAAAAAATCGATTAAAAAATAAATTAAAACAAAAACCCAGAAAATTAAAATAAAACCCATAAATTCCCTCACAAATCGGTGTTGCATGTGGTCTTCAAAAACCCAGAAAATCGAGATGTTGCATGTGGTCTTCAAAAACCCAGAAAATCGAGATGTTGCATGTGTTCTTCGTGATTGTGAGGGAGAAGAAGATCGAAAAATTAAAGAGAATTAGAAGGAGAAGAAGAAGATCGAAAAAATAAAGAGAAAAATCAGTTTAAGGAGAAGGAGATCAGTTTGAGGAGGAGGAGATGAGAGGAGAGAGAAAGAGAAAGAGGATGATAGGAGAGAGAAAGATTTTAGGGTTGGGGTGGGTTTAAAAGAACCGTATTTTATTTTTGTTTTTTTTTTTTTAAATGGCTCCGGTTCAAAAGGCACTGGTTCAAACCGATGGCCTATTTGTTTTTGGCACCGGTTTGAAGTGAACCGGTGCCTTTTACTCTGGTTCAGTTTCCCACCAATTTTGTAGGCCATTTTTGGCACCGGTTTGGACTGAACCGGTGCCAATTAGGGGGTGCCTTTTTGATATTTTCTACTAGTGAAACTGACAACAAGAAAGATAATAATAATAATAATAGTAATAATAATAATAATAATAATAATAATAATAATAATAATAATAATAATAATAATAATAATAATAATAATAATAATAATAATAATAAAAGATTTTATAATGTAAATTATCACTCTTATACATCAATAAGCATAGAGTAGTACAATGACCTTTGATTATCTTACTCTTCTACATAATGTTCTCCAATTACACACGTTGAGATGCATCCGACAATCCAACGAACAAATAAGGAAATTGAAGCTACATGGTTTGTATACATATACTGTATAAGGGTCTGTTCTCATTGACTGAAATAAGTTGGGCTGAGCTGAACTTATTAGAGCTGAGGTGAGTTAAACTGAAATGAATATTTTATAAGAGAAGGAAATTAGAAGATGAGCTCAATTGAACTGAACTTAACTGATTAGAGCTAAACTAAACTGAACTTAACTTATTAGAGTAGAACTGAACTGAAAATAATCGTATGAGAACATGCTCCAAGTGTACATGGTTTTTACGTAATACTATAGATGCATCTAATAATTAAACTACTGTCTCACTTTAGTTAAACACCCTCTTGTCCGTAATATATGTTTAACATCACCTTTTGTCTGCTTTCAAAACCTAAAGGCTTCAAAGTCGGGTGTTCGGATTTCTTCTATTGATGTCATACTTGGTAGGTTGATTGATTTCTTCCTTCGTGTTGAGCAAGTTGGCTCATCCACCTGCTCAAGCAAGAAGAATTAAGGATAGGCTATAGATTTATAGGTAAAATCATGGTATAAAAATGCGGCCGGTACATCATGATTCGGCCGGTTTGTAACGGAATTCAAAGCTACCGATCCGAGTTTTGCCGATTTGATACGGTGTTTTATAAAACGCCGCGATTTCAGCCGATTCAACCGATATGAACTAAAATTCGCCCGCATTGACCGATATCATCTCATATCCAGTTAATTTCCTGTGAAGCACTTCCTTTTTAAAGGAATGAAATGAAAAAAAAAATAAAATGGAGAAATCTCCATTGAATTCGAGAGAGTTCTTTTGCTGAACTCAAAGAGGGGAAAGAAAGTATAGAAGGTGAGAGAGTGAGCTGGCAGGGATTTTTATTTGAATAAACTCCCTCAAGTGGGTGGGTGGGGTCCATGGGGATAGTGGGGTAGGTTTTTTCTATGAATAATTTGAAGGAGTTATGTCTTCGTCGTGTGCAATTACTAGATATATAATTGGATCAAATTATGGAGATAATTAAGTTCGTACATTTGGGTCGTCGTTTTGCCATAGCTAGAGGTATTAACGATCTTTGGACTAGTAAAATAGCCAAAATCCCAACTGGACGGATCCTATAAGGTCACACAAAGGGGCTAGATCGAACATTAGAGGACGAGGCCCATCATGGGCCTCATCACTCTAGGTGGCCGGCCATATGGAGTGGATAAGGTAGTTTTGGGCTTCGTGCCCTAGTCTAATTATAATGAGATTATAAATAGACTAGGTGCCTAGGTTTGCAAGTACAGAAGGAATTAACTGATCAGTGTGATCAAACCCTAATTAGCAAACACGAAACCCAACCCTCTCTCACACGGCTCTCTCATCCTCCTCGGCGCACGGTTGTGTCTCGTGGTGGTGGTGGTTCGTGCGGTGGTCGGTTGTCCATAAAGGTGGTGATTGCGGTTTTTCTCAATCACTCGACCAATCTAGTATTGGTGGACGGCTCGTTTGAATCTCGTGGCTTGAGTAGAGGAGCAACGCTTGGGGCTCTATTCTCTCTCTGATTTGCCTGTCGAATAGCTTCGTGGAATTCATGCGTCAAAGGTATGATTATGTGTCTTGTGAGTTATGCATGTGATCTTGGGATTGGTACTTGATTGAATATGATTCATGTTATTTCCGTTGCGTAGTACCTATAAACTCCTACAGTGGTATCAGTTAGCCTCTTGCATGAACGCGCAAGATCATAATAATACGATTATTTGATGTCCATGTTAATTTTATAATCAATAAAGAGGGAGAAATTAATCTAATTATGGTTCAATTATTATATTTAATGTGATTAAACTTTTGGAATCGTTTTAATGTGATTTAATTATGCTCAAATAGCCATGAAGATGACCGAGTTTTAGCCCTAATGTGTTCGAAATTTTCGAACCCCCTAACCCTAAATTTTGAATTTTTTCGAAAGTCCTAGCCCTAAAATATGATTTTTGTGCTAGACTTTGATTTAATTCGATTTATTTTAATATTCATAATTTTAATCGGATTGATTTATGCATAAAAGTGTTTTGTGTAATATCATCGATTTAATTTTAAAAGTTAGAATTAAATTGGGATTAATTTTACGAAGAATCCTAAATTTAAGATTGAATGTTGATTTAATTTTAATTTTTGGACTGATTTAATTTAATTTTAATAAATGTTGTTTTAATTAAATTAAAAACACAAAAAAAAAAAATTATTTTAGGTGGCCGGCAACCGCGGCTGGATGGCGCAGCCACGGCGGCTGCCGACCAGGTGCTGGTCCAAGAGGGTGGGGAAGGGGAGGGCGGCGGTCTTGGTGGCTAAGGCAGCAGCTGTGCAAGCGTTGCACGCTGCTGCCGTGGCTGCCTCTGCTGCTACCTTGCGGCAGTGGCTGCTGCAAAGCAGCCAGCCATTGTGGCTAGCTCCGGCTAGCCAACCACGGTGGCCAGCAACCGTGCAGTCACGATTTTTAAAAAAAAAAATATTATATTAAAAATTATTTCAAGATAATTATGAATTATTTTGGGATAAAATCAGTTTTATTTTGGATAAGATAAAATAATTTGAAAATATGATCTTTTATTTTAAAAGATAAAATCCGTTTTATTTGGATAAAATATTTTATTTTAGGATAAAATCAAATATACAAAAGTTGTTATATTTGATATTATCCATATTTAAAGTTGTTAAATTGGTAATTATCTTAATTAAAGTGGTTAATTTTGGATAAGATTGATTAGGATATTCTGAGCATATTCCAAAAGAATAATAATTGATTTAAATAATGTGATTATCCCATAATTAGATTAGGATATAATTGATTTAAAAATTAATTGATTGGCTAGTAATTAGGATAGAATCTCCTAAATTTGTTAGGATAATCATAAAAGATTAAATATGATTTATCTTTCTAGATTAAAATATGATTTGATTCTATCTCATGACTAAATTAAATATATGATATTTTATGAACGATCATGAATAATATATGATATTATCTAATTATGATAAAAATATAAGATATTTTAGGAAATGCGTTGACTTTATTATGAACATTCGATGTTGTAATTTAGACAAGAATGTTGAGTGATTTATTATATGACACTTTTATAATATACGATATTATGTTGCTGTATATAGACTAGTATGGCCCATAGATTCTTAAATACGATCTGCGCATCGTGATGTATTTTTGTAATCTAAATACGGTCTGCGTACCGTTAAGTATTTTTGTAACTTTTATTTAAAGTAAATAGAATAGTTATTTAAATATTGTTAGTCCAAAGAAGCCCATGAAGTGAAGTCCCAAAGGAGCAAGGTGGATGGAGATCCATGACGATTCAAGTGGGAGCTTTTTCATTTCTAGTTTTCTTAGGGTTAAGGGGCCATACTATGTCATGATTTATTGCATTAGTAGATTATGCGTGTTAGATTTTATTTATGTTGATTGATGATGCGCTAGAGTTCACTAAATAATCACAACATAATAAATCTAGGTCCCAGTAATATTGAGATTGCTTTTCCAATTAAAAACCCGATGAAAGCTTTGATATTTATGATGGGTCATGCCAAAGCTATGTGTCATATTATATCTTAACGGAGTGGGGGTAAAACAAATTTTACACTTTTAATTGGTTATGCTCAACAAGGTTACCTAAAGAGTTTAGAACCTTGAAGCAAAGGGAAATAATTAAACATGTGATGATTAATTATTCAACCAAGAATTACAAGAGTTGTAATCAGTAAAGAGTTTACTGACCTTGAAAATGTAATGGTTAATGGTAGGGCCAAAGTCCGGTCAATTATCACATGAATAAAGGATCTTGGAATCACTTAAATTCAATTGGGATCAATTAAATATTGAATAAAGTGTTTTAAAGTTACCAAATGAATGCGTTTGTGGTACTTTAATTTAAATTAAACATAATTATTAAACTTCGCCTTATTTTGACATAGATGGGTAGCCGTAACAATGATGACAATAATTCTTTGCCTCCAACAATGAAAACAAGACTTAGCTTTCTCAACTTCAACGATTGGGAAAGCGAACTTAGAAAAAAAAACTTGGTAAATACCCAGAATCCACACTTTTCTTGCTTTTTTTTAATTAGAAAATATATTAAGAAGTTGATAACATGTGGTCGAGAACAAGAATTAGCACATTAAGGTATAATAAGGTTTAGTCCATCTTCTACTACACTTAGTTTCACTCTATCTCTAGTCTCCACCATTCTCTTCTCTGTTAGAGTCCAGCATTGTTGAATATTGACTCATTTTTTTTATCATTAAATATAAATGAAGAGTACATGCTAGTTATTATTCCTCCAGGAATTGTATGTGATATATATTAAACAAACATTAAATTAATAAACAAATCAAGGAAAAAACTGACAACAAGAAAGATAATAATAATAATAATAGTAATAGTAATAATAGTAATAATAATAATAATAATAATAATAATAATAATAATAATAATAATAATAATATAAATAATAATAAAAGATTTTATAATGAAAATTACCACTCTTATACATCAATAAGCAGATAGTAGTACAATGACCTTTGATTATCTTACTCTTCTACATAATGTTCTCCAATTACACACGTTAAGATGCATCCGACAATCCAACGAACAAATAAGGAAATTGAAGCTACATGGTTTGTATACATATACTGTATAAGGGCTTGTTTTTATTGACTGAAATAAGTTGGGCTGAGCTGAACTTATTAGAGCTGAGGTGAGTTAAACTGAATTGAATATTTTATAAGAGAAGGAAATTAGGAGATGAGCTCAATTGAACTGAACTTAACTTATTAGAGCTAAACTGAACTAAACTTCACTTATTAGAGCTGAACTGAACTGAAAATAATCGTATGAGAACATGCTCCAAGTGTACATGGTTTCTACGTAATACTATAGATTCATATAATAATTAAACTACTGTCTCACTTTAGTTAAACACCCTCTTGTCCGTAATATATGTTTCACATAACCTTTTGTCTGCTTTCAAAACCTAAAGGCTTCAAAGTCGGGTGTTCGGATTTCTTCTATTGATGTCATACTTGGTAGGTTGATTGATTTCTTCCTTCGTGTTGAGCAAGTTGGCTCATCCACCTGCTCAAGCAAGAAGAATTAAGGATAGGCTATAGATTTATAGGTAAAATCATGGTATAAAAATGCGGCCGGTACATCACGATTCGGCCGGTATGTAACGGAATTCAATGCTTCTGATCCGAGTTTTGCCGATTTGATACGGTGTTTTATAAAACGCCGCGATTTCAGTCGATTCAACCGATATGAATTAAAATTCGTCCGCATTGACCGATATCATCTCAGATCCAGTTAATTTCTAGTGAAGCACTTGATTTTTAAAGGAATGAAATGAAAAAAAAAAATGGAGAAATGTAGGGAAATGCGTTGACTTTATTATGAACATTCGATGTTGTAATTTAGACAAGAATGTTGAGTGATTTATTATATGACACTTTTATAATATATGATAATATGTTGCTGTATATAGACTAGTATGGCCCATAGATTCTTAAATATGATCTGCGCATCTTGATGTATTTTTGTAATCTAAATACGGTTTGCGTACCGTTAAGTATTTTTGTAACTTTTATTTAAAGTAAATAGAATAGTTATTTAAATAGTGTTAGTCCAAAGAAGCCTATGAAGTGAAGGCCCAAAAGAGCAAGGTGGATGGAGATCCATGACGATTCAAGTGGGAGCTTTTTCATTTCTAGTTTTCTTAGGGTTAAGGGGCTATACTATGTCATGATTTATTGCATTAGTAGATTATGTGTGTTAGATTTTATTTATGTTGATTGATGATGCGTTAGAGTTCACTAAATAATCACAACATAATAAATCTAGGTCCCAGTAATATTGAGATTGCTTTTCCAATTAAAAACCCGATGAAACCTTTGATATTTATGATGGGTCATGCCAAAGCTGGGTGTCATATTATATCTTAGGGGAGTGGGGGTAAAACAAATTTTACACTTTTAATTGGTTATGCTCAACAAGGTTACCTAAAGAGTTTAGAACCTTGAAGCAAAGGGAAATAATTAAACATGTGATGATTAATTATTCAACCAAGAATTACAAGAGTTGTAATCAGTAAAGAGTTTACTGACCTTGAAAATGTAATGGTTTATGGTAGGGCCAAAGTTCGGTCAATTATTACATGAATAAAGGATCTTGGAATCACTTAAATTCAATTGGGATCAATTAAATATTGAATAAAGTGTTTTAAAGTTACCAAATGAATGCGTTTGTGGTACTTTAATTTAAATTAAACATAATTATTAAACTTTGACTTATTTTGACATATATGGGTAGCCGTAAAAATGATGATAATAATTCTTTGCCTCCAACAATGAAAACAAGACTTAACTTTCTCAACTTCAACGATTGGGAAAGCGAACTTAGAAAAAAAAAAAACTTGGTAAGTACCTAGAATCCACACTTTTATTGTTTTTTTTTTAATTAGAAAATATATTCAGAAGTTGAGAACATGTGGCCGAGAACAAGATTTGGCACATTAAGGTATAATGAGGTTTAGTCCATCTTCTACTACACTTAGTTTCACTCTATCTCTAGTCTCCACCATTCTCTTCTCTGTTAGAGTCCAGCATTGTTGAATATTGACTTATTTTTTTTATCATTAAATATAAATAAAGAGTACATGCTAGTTATTATTCCTCCAGGAATTGTATGTGATATATATTAAACAAACATTAAATTAATAAACAAATCAAGGAAAAAACTGACAACAATAAAGATAATAATAATAATAATAATAATAATAATAATAATAATAATAATAATAATAATAATAATAATAAAAGATTTTATAATGTAAATTATCACCCTTATACATCAATAAGCAGAGAGTAGTACAATGACCTTTGATTATCTTACTCTTCTACATAATGTTCTCCAATTACACACGTTGAGATGCATCCGACAATCCAACGAACAAATAAGGAAATTAAAGCTACATGGTTTGTATACATATACTGTATAAGGGCCTGTTCTCATTGACTGAAATAAGTTGGGCTGAGCTGAACTTATTAGAGCTGAGGTGAGTTAAACTGAAATGAATATTTTATAAGAGAAGGAAATTAGAAGATGAGCTCAATTGAACTGAACTTAACTGATTAGAGCTAAACTAAACTGAACTTAACTTATTAGAGCTGAACTGAACTGAAAATAATCGTATGAGAACATGCTCCAAGTGTACATGGTTTCTACGTAATACTATAGATGCATCTAATAATTAAACTACTGTCTCACTTTAGTTAAACACCCTCTTGTCTGTAATATATGTTTAACATCACCTTTTGTCTGCTTTCAAAACCTAAAGGCTTCAAAGTCGGGTGTTCGGATTTCTTATATTGATGTCATACTTGGTAGGTTGATTGATTTCTTCCTTCGTGTTGAGCAAGTTGGCTCATCCACCTTCTCAAGCAAGAAGAATTAAGGATAGGCTATAGATTTATAGGTAAAATCATGGTATAAAAATGCGGCCGGTACATCACGATTCGGCTGGTATGTAACGGAATTCAAAGCTACCGATCCGAGTTTTGCCGATTTGATACGGTGTTTTATAAAACGCCGTGATTTCAGCCGATTCAACCGATATGAACTAAAATTCGCCCGCATTGACCGATATCATCTCAGATCCAGTTAATTTCCTGTGAAGCACTTGCTTTTTAAAGGAATAATGAAATGAAAAAAAAATTGAAATGTAGGGGATATTTCAAGCGTTAATCCCTAGCTTGAACCCAACTGTGATCATACACTAAAGTACGGTGGCGTCCTAAGGGAAACAAGATAGAGAGAAAGAGTCGCCAACAAGTTTTTTTAGGAACTTGTAAACCGTTCACAGGGTGAAGGTTACACCCCTTAACGATCCAAGAGATCGTCAACTCCATAAGGTCTTGAACCAAATAGGGTTCGGGGATGAAGGTACAAATCCAACCTAAATGAGATTGAACCTGCCCTAATAATAGGCCTCTACTTTATTCTGATCGTATTCATGTGCGCTTTCTGATTAACATACACTCAATAGGATTAACCCTAAACCTGTTTATCTATGTAGGTTAAATTTAATGCATAAATAAATCTATTATTGGCGATCACTTGAATTATAATCAAATTAACCCTAACAAGATTATTAATTATCTTATATAAGCGTGATTACAAATACCAATTCCCTTTAAACATGCAAAAAGGCGTGATCAAGCAATAACAATAAATATCAAGTAACATAATATATAATCATAATAAATCATAATCATCATCATAAAATTATAATCATAATCAAAACAATTATAAAAATAATCATGAATCATGTTAAAGCATAATAATAGCAAGATCCTAGGCATGATACTAACAAGATTAATAACAAACCCTATCATGTCACTAAACAATAAAAATCAAAGTTTTAACCCTAACATGATACTAACAATCATAAATATTAGGAAGAAAAAATAAAAGGCATCATAAAGATCATACTTAGTATTAAAATTACCCTAGACATGATACTAGGAATCATAATAACAACCTAAGCATGAACTCTATATCATAATAACAATAAAAACCATTAAAGTACTTAAGTACTTACTTTGATGCCTCGTACCTCTTTCTAATAACAAAATACACACGTTAGTAACTTCAAGGAAAATAATAAGCAAAACAATTAAATTAAATAATAATTGAAAGAGAGGTTTGAGACCAAACCCTCATAAATTAAACCTTTCACGTCTAGGGCGAAGGCAACTTCGAATATGGCTAGGTGTATCTAGATCTAATGAATGCGGAATTTTTTATTTGAGAGAAGGCTAGTTTAGAAAAGAGAGAGAGAGAAATCAAGAAAATCTTGATGAGAATTGGTGAGAATAAGAATTGATTGTAGATGAATGAAAACGGAGTTTTTACGACGTTATTTATAAAGAAAATCAGCCAAAAAGTTAAAATATCAAAACAGAGTTTTGACGCAAATAAAATTGAATTAGTGCCAACGCTGGCTATTGGCGCCAGACGCCAACATTAGCGCTAGGCGCCAAGCGTAGCGCCAGGCGCTACAACTGGCGTTTGGCACTGATTCAGAAATTCACGTGTTTCCTAAAATCAGATAAAAAATTGCCGTTCAGGAGGATAAAATCGTATTTCCTTCAAAAAATGTTCTTTGATTCTAATTAAAACTCTTAAAAAGTAAAAAAAAGTCAATTTATTAATGCTAATTGAATTAGGAATGATAAATCTATATTAGGCCCTCCCCTAGATCATTGGGCCGCAAATAAGGCTCAAACCGGGCCCTGTTCAGTAATTTGGCCATAACTTCCTCAATATTCATCGGAATTGGGCTTATAATATATCGTTGGAAAGATCTTATCAAGCCCCATCTAACTACACTACTATTGGACCCATATCATGGACCAACCAAATTGGATTGGCTGTTTTCTTAAAATAAGTTTTTAAAAACAGAGAGAAGAGAAAAGAAATTAAAACTATTGGCAACACTAGACTTTCCACACTTTCACTTCATTCGATTATGATTCGACGCGAAAGGTACTCATCACTGGGTTTGGTTTCGGGGAGACACAAATGGGTGTCTACAGAAGCCCCCACTTTGACTGAGTTTGGAGAAACGCAAGTTTCGAAAACAAAAGTCAAAGTATCGATAGGGACGGAGAATGATTCAGAACGTTTTGCGATCCTAAATCACTCTTGTAACGCCGATACCTGCAAACTAGCGTTAGTTAAACAGATAAAAGAGTTAAGAAACACGTATCTTGCACCGTCGAGCACACGTCTCTGAAGGTAACCGATTCGTTGCCGCATTGCTGTTGTTTTGACGACCCCCTGCCAAGAGAATGCCATCCCGCTTGAAAACCGCTACGCTTGTAACTGCCTCCAATATAGAAGATTGCTTCGCTTGAATCTATCCTCTTCCGCTTTGATAACATTCCACGTCTAAGGGAATACTATCGAAGATTGCTTCGCTTGAAACAATCCTCTTCCGCTTTATGACCATCCTCCACGTCTAAGGGAACATGATCGAAGACAACTTCGCTTGAAATTACCTTCACTTGTTTATGACAAATCTCCACAATCTAGGGAACGCCATCTTGCTGTTTCGATGTTCACTTGTCTCTGAACAAAGAGCTTCTTTTTTTTTTGGATATGTCCACGCGTCTCTGAACAATAGAGCTTCTTTATTTTTTAATATGAACTTCTGAATGATGTGTCCACACGTCTTTGAACAAAGAGCTTGATAATAGGATGCCCACGCGTCTCTGAGCAAAAGAGCTTGAAAGAAATGTCCACGCGTCTCTGAACAAAAGAGCTTGATAATTGGATGCCCACACGTCTCTGAGCAATAGAGCTTAAAGGAAATGTCCACGCGTCTCTGAACAAAAGAGCTTGATAATATGTCCACGCGTCTCTGAACAAAAGAGCTTCGATGATTGAATGTTTGTTGCGATAATATTCCGAAGAAGCCGTCGTCTGGAGTTACAGTTAAATGTCCGGCGCCAGCTTCTGTTCGCTCACGCTAAGTCCTACATGCCTCAGCAGCTTTCTGTGCTCGATAAAATTTTTCCAGTTTCGCACAGTGTTATTTCGGTCCTAGTTGTGAAAGATATTTCTCAAATTTCCTACGTGTAAAATCCTATGTTTTTAACTCATTACGGATGGTCTTTCCAATGAGATCTTTTTTTATGCATATGACAAAAATGTTAATCAAAATTACGCACATGAAATACTTAGAACGTTTCGAGTCTCATCCACTCATTCTAAATAATTGCCAAACCAAATTCAGGAATTAAAATAGAAATCCTCCCCAGTAGAGTCGCCAAAAATTGTAGGGAATATTTCAAGCGTTAATCCCTAGCTTGAACCCCACTGTGATCATACACTAAAGTACAGTGGCGTCCTAAGGGAAAGAAGATAGAGCAAAAGAGTCGCCAACAAGTTTTTTTAGGAACTTGTAAACCGTTCACAGGGTGAAGGTTACACCCCTTAACGATCCAAGAGATCGTCAACTCCATAAGGTCTTGAACCAAATAGGGTTCGGGGATGAAGGTACAAATCCAACCTAAATGAGATTGAACCTGCCCTAATAATAGGCCTCTACTTTATTCTGATCGTATTCATGTGCGCTTTCTGATTAACATACACTCAATAGGATTAACCCTAAACCTGTTTATCTATGTTGGTTGAATTTAATGCACAAATAAATCTATTATTGGCGATCACTTGAATTATAATCAAATTAACCCTAACAAGATTATTAATTATCTTATATAAGCGTGATTACAAATACCAATTCCCTTTAAACATGCAAAAAGGCGTGATCAAGCAATAACAATAAATATCAAGCAACATAATATATAATCATAATAAATCATAATCATCATCATAAAATTATAATCATAATCAAAACATTATAAAAATAATCATGAATCATGTTAAAGCATAATAATAGCAAGATCCTAGGCATGATACTAACAAGATTAATAATAAACCCTAGCATGTCACTAAACAATAAAAATCAAAGTTTTAACCCTAACATGATACTAACAATCATAAATATTAGGAAGAAAAAATAAAAGGCATCATAACGATCATACTTAGTATTAAAATTACCCTAGACATGATACTAGGAATCATAATAACAACCTAAGCATGAACTCTATATCATAATAACAATAAAAACCATTAAAGTACTTACTTTGATGCCTTGTACCTCTTTCAAATAACAAAATACACACGTTAGTAACTTCAAGGAAAATAATAAGCAAAACAATTAAATTAAATAATAATTGAAAGAGAGATTTGAGACCAAACCCTCAGAAATTAAACCTTTCACGTCTAGGGCGAAGGCAACTTCGAATATGGCTAGGTGTATCTAGATCTAATGAATGCGGAATTTTGTATTTGAGAAAAGGCTAGTTTAGAAAAGAGAGAGAGAGAAATCAAAAAAATCTTGATGAGAATTGGAGAGAATTGGTGAGGATAAGAATTGATGAGAATTGATTGTATATGAATGAAAATGGAGCTTTTACGACGTTATTTATAAAGAAAATCAGCCAAAAAGATAAAATAGCAAAACAGAGTTTTGACGCAAATAAAATTGAATTAGCGCCAACGCTGGCTATTGGCGCTAGACGCCAACATTAGCGCCAGGCGCCAATGCTAGCGCTAGGCGCCAAGCGCCAATGCTAGCGCCAGGCGCTACAACTGGCGTTTGGTGCTGATTCAGAAATTCACGCGTTTTCTTAAAATCAGATAAAAAATTGCCGTTCAGGAGGATAAAATCGTATTTCCTTCAAAAAATGTTCTTTGATTCTAATTAAAACTCTTAAAAAGTCAACAAAAGTCAATTTATCAATGCTAATTGAACTAGGAATGATAAATCTATATTAGGCCCTACGCTAGATCATTGGGCCGCATATAAGGCTCAAACCGGGCTCAGTTCAGTAATTTGGCCATAACTTCCTCAATATTCATCGGAATTGGGCTTATAATATATCGTTGGAAAGCTCTTGTCAAGCCCCATCCAACTACACTACTATTGGACCCATATCATGGAACAACCAAACTGGATTGACTGTTTTCTTAAAATATGTTTTCAAAAACAGAGAGAAGAGAAAAGAAATTTAAACTATCCGCAACAATAGACTTTCCACACTTTCACTTCATTCGATTATGATTCGACGCGAAAGGTACTCATCACTAGGTTTGGTTTCGGGGAGACACAAATGGGTGTCTACAAGAAATCTCCATTGAATTCGAGAGAGTTCTTTTGCTGAACTCAAAGAGGGGAAAGAAAGTATAGCAGGTGAGAGAGTGAGCTGGCAGGGATTTTTATTTAAATAAACTCCCTCAAGTGGGTGGGTGGGGTCCATGGGGATAGTGGGGTAGGTTGTTCATATGAATAATTTTAAGGAGATATGTCTTCGTCGTGTGCAATTACTAGATATATAATTGGATCAAATTATGGAGATAATTAAGTTCGTACATTTGGGTCGTCGTTTTGCCATAGCTAGAGGTACTAACGATCTTTGGACTAGTAAAATAGCCCAAAGCTCAACTGGACGGTTCCTATAAGGTCACACAAAGGGGCTAGATCGAGCATTAGAGGACGAGGCCCATCATGGGCCTCATCACTCTAGGTGGCCGGCCATATGGAGTGGATAAGATAGTTTTTGGCTTCGTGCCCTAGTCTAATTATAATGAGATTATAAATAGACTAGGTGCCTAGGTTTGCAAGTACAGAAGGAATTAACTGATCAGTGTGATCAAACCCTAATTAGCAAACACGAAAACCAACCCTTTTATAGTCCTCTCTCTCACACGACTCTCTCATCCTACCCGGCGCACGGTTGTGTCTCGTGGTGGTGGTGGTTCGTGCGGTGTTCGGTTGTCCATAAAGGTGGTGATTGCGGTTTTCCTCAATCACTCGACCAATCTAGTATTGGTGGACGGCTCGTTCGAATCTCGTGGACTTAGTAGAGGAGCAAAGCTTGGGGCTCTATTCTCTCCCTGATTTGCCTGTCGAATAGCTTCGTGGAATTCACGCGTCAAAGGTATGATTACGTGTCTTGTGTGTTATGCATGTGATCTTGGGATTAGTACTTGATTGAATATGATTCATGTTATTTCCGTTGCGTAGTACCTATAAACTCCTACAGTGGTATCAGTTAGCCTCTTGCATGAACGCGGAAGATCATAATAATACGATTATTTGATGTACATGTTAATTTTATAATCAATTAAGAGGGAGAAATTAATCTAATTATGGTTCAATTATTATATTTAATGTGATTAAACTTTTGGAATCGATTAAATGTGATTTAATTACGCTCAAATAGCCATGAAGATGACCGAATTTTAGCCCTAATGTGTTCGAAATTTTCGAACCCCCAAACCCTAAATTTCGAATTTTTTCGAAAATCCTAGCCCTAAAATATGATTTTTGTGCTAGACTTTGATTTAATTCGATTTATTTTATTATTCATAATTTTAATCGGATTAATTTATGCATAAAAGTGTTTTGTGTAATATCATCGATTTAATTTTAAAAGTTAGAGTTAAATTGGGATTAATTTTATGAAGAACCCTAATTTTAAGATTTAACGTTGATTTAATTTTAATTTTTGGACTGATTTAATTTAATTTTAATAAATGTTATTTTAATTAAATTAAAAACACATAAAAAAATTGTTTTAGGTGGCCGGCAACCGCGGCTGGGTGGCGCAGCTACGGCGGCTGCCGACTAGGTGCAGGTCCAAAAGGGAGGGGCGGTCTTGGTGGCTGAGGCAGCAGCTGTGCAAGCGTTGCACGCTGCTGCCGTGGCTGCCTCTGCTACTGGTTGCTGCTGCCTTGCGTTAGTGGCTGCTGCAAAGCAGCCAGCCATCGTGGCTTGCTCTGGCTAGCCAACCACGGTGGCCAGCAACCGTGCAGTCACGGTTTTTCAAAAAAAAAAAATTTATTTTAAAAATTATTTCAAGATAATTATGAATTATTTTGGTATAAAATTAGTTTTATTTTGGATAAGATAAAATAATTTGAAAATATGATCTTTTATTTTAAAAGATAAAATCCGTTTTATTTGGATAAATCTTTTATTTTAGGATAAAATCAAATATACAAAAGTTGTTATATTTGATATTATCCATATTTAAAGTTGTTAAATTGGTAATTATCTTAATTAAAGTGGTTAATTTTGGATAAGATTGACTAGGATATTCTGAGCATATTCCAAAAGGATAATAATTGATTTAAATAATGTGATTATCCCATAATTAGATTAGGATATAATTGATTTTAAAATTATTTGATTGGCCAGTAATTAGGATAGAATCTCCTAAATTTGTTAGGATAATCATGAAAGATTAAATATGATTTATCTTTCTAGATTAAAATATGATTTGATTCTATCTCATGACTAAATTAAATATATGATATTTTATGAACGGTCATGAATAATATATGATATTATCTAATTATGATTAAAACATAAGATATTTTAGGAAATACGTTGACTTTATTATGAACATTTGATGTTGTAATTTAGACAAGCATGTTGAGTGATTTATTATATGGCACTTTTATAATATATGATATTATGTTGCTGTATATAGACTAGTATGGCACATAGATTCTTAAATAAGATCTGCGCATCGTGATGTATTTTTGTAATCTAAATACGGTCTGTGTACCGTTAAGTATTTTTGTAACTTTTATTTAAAGTAAATAGAATAGTTATTTAAATAGTGTTAGTCCAAAGAAGCCCATGAAGTGAAGGCCCAAAGGAGCAAGGTGGATGGAGATCCATGACGATTCAAGTGGGAGCTTTTTCATTTCTAGTTTTCTTAGGGTTAAGGGGCCATACTATATCATGATTTATTACATTAGTAGATTATGCGTGTTAGATTTTATTTATGTTGATTGATGATGCGCTAGAGTTCACTAAATAATCACAACATAGTAAATCTAGGTCCCAGTAATATTGAGATTGCTTTTCCAATTAAAAACCGATGAAACCTTTGATATTTATGATGGGTCATGCCAAAGATGGGTGTCATATTATATCTTAGGGGAGTGGGGGTAAAACCAATTTTACACTTTTAATTGGTTATGCTCAACAAGGTTACCTAAAGAGTTTAGAACCTTGAAGCAAAGGGAAATAATTAAACATGTGATGATTAATTATTCAACCAAGATTTACAAGAGTTGTAATCAGTAAAGAGTTTACTCACCTTGAAAATGTAATGGTTGATGGTAGGGCCAAAGTTCGGTCAATTATTACATGAATAAAGGATCTTGGAATCACTTAAATTCAATTGGGATCAATTAAATATTGAATAAAGTGTTTTAAAGTTACCAAATGAATGCGTTTGTGGTACTTTAATTTAAATTAAACATAATTATTAAACTTTGCCTTATTTTGACATAGATGGGTAGCCGTAACAATGATGACAATAATTCTTTGCCTCCAACAATGAAAAGAAGACTTAACTTTCTCAACTTTAACGATTGGGAAAGCGAACTTAAAAGTGTTCTAAGGAACGAAAATCTTGAATTTCGTTTAGACTTACCAATCAAGGGCAGATTTAGTCCAGGCATGACTCTTGAGAAGCATTTGAGAAATGTTTCAGATTGTGAGAGAATTGCGCATATGATGCTATCTTCTATTCCAGAGGATTGGGCTAAAAGATTCATGAACTATGAACGTTATCTCTTATTCAAGTGCTTACGTGATGTTTGCTATGGAATTCTGAATTCCCATGTTGATGGAAAAATGGATGAAAACGTCAAGGAAATCATTAATATGGTTCCCAAGAATGACGACTCCTGGACTGGCAGTATTAGGTTTGAAACCTACAAGATTAATGGCGAGATAATTTCGAGAAAACTCTTGCCAGGCCAGTCAGTACAGATTCATGTGGATACGATGGTTGAACTATTTGACCGCATGAGTATGTTAGGGAGACCATATGAAGATCATCAGGTTCATGATATAATTATGCATTCTCTACATGATGGTTTTGACCTTGAGAAACTTTGTCAAGATGATGAAGATTCTGCAGTCAAATTAGTTGATTTACTCAAGAATCATGCAGAGGATTATCTAAAAGGAGAATAAGTCAATGCTTGAACAAGGATGTCCTCACTAGGATTAAGTGACAGGTAAGAGTTACCTAACACTCTTGTTATAAACATTTTAACTTTCACTTAGGTATGTGATACCAAGTTGCAGATCTTAACATAGTGATGTTGCGCAGGAACTACAAACAAGTGAAACTAGCATTGGAAATGGAGCTTGAAGGTGCACTAGAAGTTTTGAGTGACCAGAAATAGGTTCATAGTTTTAAATTTTGATTATTTATCATGATTTGAGAACAATTTCTAGTTTGATGAGACAATATTTTGGTTTTCTTGTTTTGAATACTGAATTTGGTTTACTTGGCTTGGACAAGTGTTGATCCATGACCAAGGTAAGAAATTGTTTTCATTTATTTTGCTAGATATGAGTTAATTTTGTTGATATAAGTAGATCACAAAAGTAAAATTTAGATGATTCAAAATACACTTACTTATAACAAGTAAGGTTGGGTCACATTAACCATTTGCACATCCAAAGTAGTGGATGGACTCTTATTCTTATATGATTATGAATCACTTGAGAATTAGAAGTCATGCTTGATAAAAGTTAAAATGACCAAGTTGCCTTTTATTAGAAAGGGTAAAGGAAGCTAAAATGACCTTTTGGAACTCATACATATGATGTATGTGAACCAATAAGTTTAAAATTAGAAAAGAGATTTAACAATTTCATTGCTTTTACTAATGACTTAAGTAAATATTTCGATAATTACTTAATGAAGTAAAGCTTGGAAACATTGAAATGTTCAAAATTTCCAAAACAAAATATAAAATTAGTTTGAGATAAAAAATTTAACACCACAATATGATCGTTGTGATAAATATTTTACTCAAAAGAAATGATCATCTGAAGGGAATTGTTGAATTAATCCACAATCCAGAAACATTACAATTAAAGTGCGTGTTTATAAAGAATGAATCAAACTTTGCTTGCCATTGTTCGATCCAAGATTTAATGATTTACAAATATCGTTTTGAGGATATGCATTAGAACAACAACAATTGCGAATATACTAAACATGAAACTTAACCAAAGTAGTAGAAAAGATGTCATAAGAGTTATGATTTGGAAATGTTCCAAAAGTTATCTTTTCTAAACAGGATTAAGGGTTATGAAATCAATGTAAAATATTTACAAAGATAACATAATACACCCTAAAACAGAAAAGTAGTTCTTCATGGGTTTTCTCATGAAAACTAAAAGGTATTATTCCTACAATCGCGTAGAAACAAAGTGGTTGTTGCTCGCGATAATGTCTTTATAGAAAGAATGTCTTCCTACAAATCCAAGTGGGAGTAAAGTTAGATCTCGATGAGATTCGAGACGAGCAACAAATGGATGTGGATAACACTACATCAGAGACGAATGCGCATGAAATCAGCTAATTTGATAAATCATGTGTCGAAGCAAGCTAATTCAACTAGCGAGGCTTCTATCATCCCACTAGAGTGAAAGGCTTCAAAGAGTTGAAGAGAATAATTCTATTGTCGCTTATACCTATCGTAGGTTACTTGGGATCAAAACAAACAGTTTGTTGAAATTATGAGAAAAGGTGGATTCTAAAATTTTCTTATTAGAACGTTTAGAATCCATGCCCTACAAGCAAGCTTTGGATAAGTGCCAACTCAAGAAATGTCCTAAAAGCCATGAAATCTAGTATGGACTCCATGTTTGTAAAGATGTGTTAAGTCCATAATAGTCTTACAAATAGGGTCAAACCTATTAGTTGGGTAAGCCTATTCGGATTATTCTAGTTATGGATATCAAAATTGCCTTCATGAAATGTTCTTGATGGTGAATATGTATATGATACAACCTAAGAGTTTGAAATCCAGAAATTCCTAGAAAGTTTTGCAAACTTCAGAAATTCATTTATGGATTGAAGTAAGCATTAAGGAGTTGGAACATTCGTTTTAATTAGGCAATCAAACAGTTTGATTTCCTTAGTAGAACGAAAAGGGAATCTTGTAGAGACAAGAAGTTTAGTGGGAGAAATTGGTCTTCTTAGTCTAGTATGTAGTTGACATACAGTTCATATGAAATGATATATCAATGCTTGAATGAGTCAAGCAATGGTTAGAAAGATTGTTTCTATATGAGAGACTTAGGAGATGTTGAGTACATATTGGGAATCAAGATCGATCCATGAAGTGAATCTTGAAGAATGATTGAAATGAATCGAGAGACTTATGTTGATAAGGATCTTGACAAGTTCATGAAGCAAGACTCTAAGAGAGGATGTTTTCCCATGTTTCATGGTATTACACTCAGTAAAACTCAGTGCCTTCAAAAGCTAATAGAGTTGAGTTGTATGGATAATGTACCACATGCTTTTGCAAAAGGGTCCATTACTTGTGACATGAAATGTACAAAGCAAGATTTTTCATATGACTTGTGCATGTGTAGCAGTTTTCAAGCAATCTCAGAATAAGCATACGGAGAATTACCAAGAACAGATCTTTGAGTACTTGAGAAGCACTAAAAGGAATTCTTCTAGCTATTATGTTAAATGGTAATTTAAGCAAGTTGTCAAAAGGTTACACGAATGCAAGTTTTCCAAACAGGCAAGATGATTCTAGATGGTGATCTAAATGCATATTTGTGTCTGGATGGAGAAGGACAGTGAGCTTGAAGAGTTCAAAGCAGAGCACTGTTGCATACTCAATGTCAGAATATGTGTATTAAACTATAGTATGATAGTTAGAGAGGAAGTTTGGACTAAAATGTCATGTGACTAACAGGTTACCTTTGCCCAAGAACAAAGGAACTAGAGTCACATCACAAATCCAAACAAAAGGATATGAGATATCACCTCAATTATGAGATCATAGACCAGCGGAAAGTAAAGTTTTATTATGAGTAAGAAATCACTAAACCCCTTCCATAGACTAAGGTATGAGAGTCATATTAAAGTCTTAGGATTGAAGCAAGTTATGTAATTTAAGTTGTATATGTTTTGAGAAAACATATTACATGAGAAATGCATCAATTTGCAGAATTATGTTTAAAATAGAAATTATTATTTCTCTCATTTAATTATGATTTTGGAAATTAAATAAAATGTCCAAAAAATTATGAATTGATGGGCTCATCAGGTTGATGATCTGGTGAATTGAAACCCCACACGTGAACAAAATTTATATATTATTTAAGTTCCTAGTTCGAGATCATTAAAGTGGACATAAATGATTTCAATAAATGAACTAGCATGTAAGATTGATTGGATAGCGCAGTTTCATGGGTTATAGGGGCATAGTGATGCTAGGCAATCACTTGGATATGCATGAATGATGCATGATCGAACTATTGACCTACTTTGAAGTTCAAGTATAGAGCTTTCGTATATATTAGTGTATTCCTTTCACATGAGTGGAACATTGATTTTATTCAATGGATGTTATGACTGTGGTACACTCAAACGTCTAGCCGTAACTGGAGATTATAAAGGGTGTTTCCAGGTTATTTCAAAAGTTGAGTGGGAGTCATGTTACCACAAGATTGGATAGAGTCTACCTATTAAATTAGGAAATGTGTCATGGCCGCTTGAAGAGGGAGAATTCAGAAAATACGTGGCCGCGTTCAAATGCATTACATAGTAATCATTTGGTTTTGTAATTCTAACTCAGATTTCAAGAAACGATTTGTAGATTAATATGATCTCGACATGTGATGCAATCATATTATCAAATCGACACAAATATTGACTTAAGGAATTTGAATATTGCACCCTTGTCTCAGACAAGTGGGAGATTGAAGGAGTTATGTCTTCGTCGTCTGCAATTACTAGATATATAATTGGATCAAATTATGGAGATAATTAAGTTTGTACATTTGGGTCGTCGTTTTGCCATATCTAGAGGTAATAACAATCTTTGGACTAGTAAAATAGCCCAAAGCCCAATTGGACGGATCCTAGAAGGTCACACAAAGGGGCTAGATCGAGCATTAGAGGACGAGGCCCATCATGGGCCTCATCACTCTAGGTGGCCGGCCATATGGAGTGGATAAGAGAGTTTTGGGCTTCGTGCCCTAGTCTAATTATAATGAGATTATATTATAAATAGACTAGGTGCCTAGGTTTGCAAGTACAAAAGGAATTAACTGATCAGTGTGATCAAACCCTAATTAGCAAACACGAAACCCAACCCTCTCATAGTCCTCACTCTCACACGGCTCTCTCCTCCTCCTCGGCGCACGGTTGTGTCTCGTGGTGGTGGTGGTTCGTGCGGTGGTCGGTTGTCCATAAAGGTGGTGATCGCGGTTTTCCTCAATCACTCGACCAATCTAGTATTGGTGGACGGCTCGTTCGAATCTTGTGGACTGAGTAGAGGAGCAACGCTTGGGGCTCTATTCTCTCCCTGATTTGCCTGTCGAATAGCTTCGTGCAATTCACGCGTCAAAGGTATGATTATGTGTCTTGGGTGTTATGCATGTGATCTTGGGATTGGTACTTGATTGAATATGATTCATGTTATTTCCGTTGCGTAGTACCTATAAACTCCTAAATAATTATTCCTCACGTGGGTACTTTATTAAAAATGGAATTCTCCACTTGCCAATATTTCAATTTTGTAATTGTACATTTGTACTGCTTGTACTCCTGACTAACGTACTCCTTTAATTTATTTGGGCTAAAAAAGACTTAAATTATTTTTTAAAAAATATACAATTAAAATAAAATCCTAAAATATTAATTTTAGTTTAATAAATTTAAAACAAAATTCTCCCGTTACAACCGCGATGCAGCCCGCGACTAACGCATCAATTCCGTTACCGTGATGCCGCGACCGTTTCTGCGATCGCGACCGATACCACATTTTTATACCATGGGTAAAATATAGTTTAAATAATCTTATGACTTCTTCACAGTTTCAGACAATCAACAATCAACTGAGTACTTCTCATAGAAAGTAGTGACTTGAGAACTAAAATTCTTTTAAGACATCAACTTTCAAGTCAAATCGGAAATTGCTACTCTAAAAATTTTGGACATGATGTATAGTAAATCTATTCAAGTTGTTACTACCCCCGTTACATATTATTTGCAACGATTAAACACTTTTTCTCTCTACTTTATGTCAAATTGTTGCAAATAATATGTAACGGAGGTAGTAATTGTTATGGTAAATTCACAACTTAGGAATTATACCAATATAATATAATTTGGTTTACAGTGTATCAATGTCAAATAATTCAATAGGACAATGATCTTTCAGTAATTCTACATATAACAATGATATTAACATTCAACACCATTATAAGCAGCATAGGAGGCAGCAACAATAGATCTACCAGAATGAAACCTCAGGGGTACATTAATGCTCACATGTCATCAAGATTTTACACAAGAAGACCTGTATAGAAACACACAAAACAAGTATGAATAGCAGAAACATTGATGTAGATAATTGCAACTAAAGTATAATTGAGCAATCTAAATAGTCAAAGAAACAGGAAGAGACGTACGCTTAAACTCATCAAGACCCCCGACGAGATTTGGAATTTAGTTAATGCCCACCTGCGAACGCAATCATAGTAGGGTGTCCTTTTTTTTTTTATTTTTTTTTATCTATGCCTCCTAGATTAACTTTGTTATGGGAAAGGTCATAATGTATCTCTTATCTTATGACAAACTTTAGGCAGAAAAGTCTGCCTCCTTTTCAAATACTTTAAGAACATGGAACCTGTCTTCTTCACAAGATTACAAGTAAGAGGAATCTTCGGAACATTAAGTCATCTATTACTTCTATCAGTTTTGTAGCACACATTATTTGTTATAGGAGTAGATAAAGTCATAAATGACAAATGACATAAACAATATTCAATTTCGGGTCATGACTACGTTGTTTGGTGATCGTGATGAGTTGTATTTTCCTAAAGTAATGACTACTCTCTAAGCTTTAATGAGTATTGGCAGGCTTCTAATACATACAATCAAGAAAATAAAGTAAGCAAGTGGAGATGTAAATTAATTGAAGTGCTCAAGAACAAAAAGTCTAGAAGAGTAGTATATTGTAATAATCTCAAACAGAAGAGCTTGATATACTTTTAGAATCCATCGCCTCACAAACTCATGGAATTCATAGAAATGCAAGGTCTAACAATGATCTAGCTTTGCAAATCTTTTGAAAAAAAACTAATTATTGCTTCAAATACAAAGGATCACGATCCTGCTCACCATCATAAATTTATGCAGGAAACGGCACACATAGCTGACATACAAAAATAGGAGATAAGAGTGAATATATTTGAAATACTAACCTCTTTACTCTAACAAGGATGTCCAGGTTGCTTTTTTGGTAGTTAAGTTGATATGGAGTCAAGGAGGGCCACGTAATTAAATTTTCTTTTTTTGTTATAGAAGCACAAGACTCTAACTTCAAGCACTGCATTATTTTGCACCAACCTGCAATTGCTGCTAATATTACAGTAGAAAAGATAAAGGATTCTCAAGTAATCAGTTGTATGCTAATATATATTTTAATAAATTATAAGGAGACTATCATATCAAATGTGACTTCTTTGTTGACTCCTTAATACTTCCCAAACTAACTTGATAAGTTATTACACTCATATAAGTAGAACACAACCCTTATCTAGACATACATTATTTACAAACCTTTACATATATATATATTTTTCTCACCTCATTAAATAAAAACAACAAAAGGCTCATGTAATACGAAATAAGAAGTTGATTGTGTTCGTTCATCAAATCTATTTTATAAACATTTAAACCCTTTAATATATTTAAACTAATTAACTTTAGTCACTCACACATTTCAAAATTTAACATATACATTGATCCTCATCACTTTGGCAAATTATCAATTAGTCATTATCCAAATAGTCATTAATCAAAATTGGCCACATTTTAACTTTATAACTAATGTGTAAATAAATGTGTTAGAGATATCGGAAAATATATGTGTGATATATTTTCCGTAGATATCGTTCAGAGAATAATATATTTAGGATATTTATGTTAAGATATTATTTTGAGAATATATCTTTAGGGTTTATGGTTATGTTAATATATCTTTAGGAATATTGTATCCTATCTTATGAGCGTAGGTTTTGTATAAATACTCTACCTATCGATCAATAATAATCAAGCTATTCATTCTCTCTTCTCCCTAATTTGTCATGGTATCAAGAGCAGGTTAAATCTTGGGACCGCTCACAAAAAATTTCCCCCCTGCCGGTGGGTTAGAAAATTAAACCCACCGGTGGGATTCAAAATTTTGCTTCCGCTATGAAATACTAATACTCTTTAAATTTTTTTTTTGGGTTGGTACACGTTAATCATATGTGTATGTGAATTTTTTTTTGGGAGATTTATTTTTTATTTTTTATTTTTTTGTGGGAGTATGTGAGTGGACTTCCTCCACTATAACATATCTTTGGAGATGAAGACATTAAATAGCGTTATGCTTGACGCAATATTTTTGTTAAAAAAAAAATCGGCTCTCTTGTGTCATGAGACAAGATATATTTGGTTCTTCTTGTGCCGTGAGACAAGGTTTGTGAGTTGATTCGAGCATGATTTTACTCATTTGAATATGAGTGTGGTTTACTCTGAAAGACCAATAAAAGATATGAGTATGGTTTACTTTGGAAAAGCCAATATTTGATTGGAGCTCAGTTTTGCTCTTGGAAAAACCAAAAATTGTTATTTGCAGGTTCGAAAAGAATGACGTTCCTGTTTGATTGATGACTAATGAGTTCGAAAAGATGAATGTTCTCATCGTTGAAAAAGAAGAAACAAAAATTGAAGGAGGCATCACAAGAGTGTGCATCTCGACTTCAACAAAGTGAAAAATTTCCAATCGCAACGTTCGTGTTACTGTCGTTACGATTGCGGGAGGGTGTTAGAGATATCGGAAAATATATGTGTGATATATTTTCCGTATATATCATTCAGAGAATAATATATTTAGGATATTTATGTTAAGATATTATTTTGAGAATATATCTTTAGGGTTTATGGTTATGTTAGTATATCTTTAGGAATATTGTTTCCTATCTTATGAGCGCAGGTTTTGTATAAATACTCTACCTATCGATCAATAATAATCAAGCTATTCATTCTCTCTTCTCCCTAATTTGTCAAAATGGAAGAAGGGAAGACAAAATAAATAAGAGAAGTTCAAGCATTCATTTTAGCACCCCAACCAACTCAACACAACAATACCACATAGGCATCAAATGAGCAATAACAGCCCGCTGCGATAAAACCAGGTAGCAGACCGCAGTAAATTCCAAAAGGCATAACTCCTAGCACACAACTCCAAATCGAGAAATTCTTGAGCCTAGATTGAATAACTTTTCGAGATCTAAAACATTGATGAAGTGACTATGAGCTAAAAATAACTTCAGATCAATGATTTTTGGACGAATAGAACATCAGTAACAGGGCAGCACCAGAATAGCAGCAGCAACAGTGTGAAACAACAGCTACCTTCTATAGTCACTCACAATAGCAATATCTAATTTGACAACATAAATTTTGGCAGCAAACACCATATGCATATAAGAAAATTAAAAAGAGAAAATATTGAGAGAAAATGGAAAGATAGGGAAAAAAAACAAGTAAGCTATTCATATTAAAGGTTAGATGAAAATTGAACCAATTAGAACAAGAAAGAAAATGGGGAGATAGAATTGTACCTTTAGATCAACAATTCTGTTACAAATTAGACAATAATGTTACTAACAATATAAAAAATCAACCCAAAAAAATGATAAATCACTCAAATTCAACCCCAAAAAAACCACCACACAATCGAAGAAGGCATTGAAATTCAACCCAAAAAAACCACCACACAATCAAAGAAGGCACTAAAATTCAACCCAAAAAACGAAAATAAATAGAATTAATGTCAAGCAGACTGGGTGCTAGCCAAAGCCTTCAAAGAAATAAGATCCATGATCTTGTTTCCTATGTTGAGAAGAGCAGCGATGATGGTACAGTAGTAAACATCAGCCAAGCAACATTCACTACTACCCTCAATTTTCTGTCAAATACTTTTTTTTTTTTCAGTTAATATGGGTGATCCCAATTCTGAAATTGCTCGTGAATTTCGAGAGACAATACGAGGCGTGATGGAAGAAGTTGGGAAACCCAACTTTGCAGACTATTTTCCTTTCCTACAAAAGATCGACCTACAGGGTATTAGACGGCATACAAGTGTTCACTTTGGAAAGCTGATAGATTTTTTCAAGATTATGATCAACCAAAGGCTGCAAGGGGAAAGACCGTCAGGATCAATTGAAGGCAACGATGTTTTAGACGCACTGTTAGGCATTAATCATGAGAAAAATGAGAAAATTGAACTTTCGATCATACCTTATCTTCTACTGCTAGTCATCTGCTGTATCTCTCTTGAAAAAAGTTATTGAGATGTTTTTGTTGCGTTAAAAAAAATAAAATTGACATCTCTTCTCTGGAGGACTTATTTTCAGCAGGAACTGACACAACATCAACCACCCTAGAATGACTGACGAACGATTGCAAGAAAAGCTGCCATTAAGCTCAACTAAAGGCACTGATGTTCTGGATTCATTGCTAGAAGTCAATCAGGAGAAAACTACGGAAAATGAACCATCAAACATTTCAAACCCCCCAAAAAACCACCACACAATCAAAGAAGGTACTGAAATTCTACCCAAAAAAAACCACCACACAATCGAAGAAGGCACTAAAATTCAACCCAAAAAACGAAAATAAATAGAACAAATAAACCCTTAAAAAATCGAACAAATAAACCCAAAAAACCGAAAACAAATTGATCAAATAAACCCCATTAAAAACGAAACAATTAATCACAAATACACCCATAAAAATTCAACCCAAAAAATTCGAAAACATATCGAAAACAACACGAACATATATGAAAAAAACCACGATAATCGAATAAGTAAAGCCCAAAAATTTGAAACTAAATCGAGAAAGAGAAACTAGATCGAACCTGATGAATGTGACGATCGGGAAATCGTCTTCCACAACCTCAGACTCGAAAAATCAAAACGCTGAGAAGAATCGAAGCACCATCGTCGAAAGGGATGATCGTTGATCTTGAGTTGCAGAAGTTTCTCTCTCTAGGTTTCTCTCTCCTTGTTTCCCCTAAATACTCTGACCCTTTTTCCTTCAGATTCAGATAGAGTGGGAAGAAGCAAGAAGGTTAGAAGGCGAGGAAGTCGGTGAAAAGCAAGGGCCAAGTAAGTCGGTGGAAATAAGGGGTATAATTGGCAATTCATTAATGTTGGGGGCGGCTGTAATAGCACCACAAGATACTATTCACAAGCTACAGTAATTTGGTTTGCATTTTTATAAGGTTTATTTAATTTAAAGACATGTTAATTTTTTTTTATTATGGGTATTTTATTTTATTTAAACCATATTATGAGTATATTCTAATAATTTTTTTTTTAAAAAAAAAAAACCTAATTTTGGATTTTTTATTGTGTTTATTCTATATTATAATACTTATATGTATTTATATATAAACTAGTTTTGTGCCCCGTACGATGCCCGAGTTGTTTAATGAATTTTAAGATAAAATTTTATTCTATATATCAAATTTTAAGATACAAAATTAGTTAGAAATTAATGTGTTTTGTGATGATTTACTATCTAGTAGGCATGTAATAACTAATAATAATGTTAGTGGAAATGTTTGATTGAATTTTGTACATTAAAAAAATAATAAATTAACAAAAAATAAATAAAATAAAATAAATGTTCAAAACCCGTTGGATTGACCCGAACCCAAAAACTTTAGGCAAGGGCTGAACTTTTTTTGACTCAAAACCTAATTCGAGATAATTCATAACCCAATCATAATTGACAGGTCTACATAGTAGTAATAAAATTCTATTAGATTGTGAAGTATATTATTTTAACCGATTAGTATATATTATAAATGGATGTTTTACACTTTAAAATTTTAAGTTATAACATGCTAAAATTACGATATAAAAATTAAATTTTTATGATAATTTTTTTAGAATTATAATCAAATAATTTTTTAAAATAAAATTATAATCAATTTGTACATATGAAATATTGGTACTTCATCGAAAATAAAACTCTAAACTAACAATTTTAACCTAAAATTCTATACAAATAAAATTCTAAACTAATTTTTTAATTTTTTTTAATCTTATGAAGTCTATTTTAATTTATCCAACGTGGCGCGACACTTGGCGAAAAGTTAGAACGCCAAGAGTCGCTTCCTCATGACCTGGCTAAAAGTTTAGCTTTATATATTGGTTATATGATTTTGATTAAAAGATCAAGAATGAATGTGAGTGTTTTTTTTTCAATAATTATATACACTTTTTTATATTTCTTTTTAATATTTATAATATGTGTGATAATTGGCTTAGATGGCTGTAAAGTCAATTTTGTTATGAGTGGTTTGGGGTTTGAATCTCCAAGTCTTCATATTTTTAATAATATGAGATGTGGTGTTATGAAGCGTTTGTGAAGTGATGTGGCAAAGTGACATGGCATAATATAGAAGAGTCTACGTGGCACATGGACGTTTTTATAAACACCTTTTAATATATTAATAATCCAACTAATGCATAATGTGTTGAAAGCGAAATCTGCTTCACTAGTGTGAAGGATAATTTTGGAGTTTATTTACTACATATGTGAAGAGATATGTAATAACCTCAAACTATACCTTCCTTCATAACTAAGATTCTTTGTATACTTTCTTGATGCAATGAATCGACAGTGAAGCATAGCAATCCTCAATATAAACATGATTATATTATTATCTTTAAGAAACTGGTCTATTAGACCCATATAGAGCCTTGAAGACTTGTTGATAGAATGTTTAGTGTTTTTAGACTGTATTCATGCTCGCCTTTTGAATTATTGATTTGTCACTTTACAAATTGTAGGGTTTTAGGTGTAATTAGCAGAATTTTATGAATCACATTCATAAATCCTAATAGGTTCGCATGTGTATGTAAATTATGAATCAAATTCAAGGTTAGAAATTACAATCTTGAATGCATATTTTCCACCTTGGCACAGATTTTAAGACTGTTAAGTGCTGCTGTAAGAATATCTTTGTACAGATATTTATCTATGCTGACTAGGCTAGTTTGTTACAATTTTCCGTGATTCAAGGAAAGTTTGTTAAAGTTAGTTGCTGTAATAATTCCTATTTAAAGTTTCTTCTCTTCAATAATAAAGCTAAGTTAACATTTCACAAATTTCTTGATATACTCTTTTCTTCTTCCTCTAAATTCTCTCTAGAAATTCTCAAATAATTATGGAATTTCACATGGTATCAGAGCAATTCCTGGATTGGATTGTTTGATTTTATGGTTTTCTTTGTTTCTTGATCAAACGATTGTTCGTTTGTTTTCGATTGATTTCGACTTCGATTTTCTTCGATTTTTTTATTCGATTTCTTCAATCATCTCTTATGGCTTCTGAAGTTTCTTCTTCGAATTCGGACCAGAACAACAATGGAGTTAATTTCAATGATCCTTATTATCTTCCGAACGGAGATCATCCTAGAATGCAACTAGGACACAAAATTTTTACTGGTTCAAACTTCGTTAATTGGAATCGAAGTGTGAGAATGGCGCTGATTGTTAGGAACAAGCTGCAATTTGTTGATGGAACTTTGCCTTCTCCAGGTATTGATCATCTTGATCACCAGAAATGGTTGCGCAACGATTACATGGTAATGTCTTGGATCTTGAACTCAGTAGATAAGAATCTTGCTGAGAGTTTCATGTTTGTTATTTCTTCTGCTGATTTATGGTCTGAAATTGTTGAGCGATTTGGTCATTCTAATGCTCCTCAATTGTTTAAGTTACATAGAAATTTGAGTTCTGCTGCTCATAATAATGATAGTATTGCTGATACTATGGAAGATTGAAGAGAACTTGGGATAAGTTACAAGTTTTAGAAGGTTTTCCAGATTATATTTTTGGTGTCTTGAAGATGATTAGTTGTGGTATTATGAAGAAGATTTTTGAGATGGATCAGAGGAGAAAACTGATGCAATTGTTGTCAGGATTAAATAAGAATTATGATCAGGTTACTACTAATCTGTTGAGTTCTGATCCTTTACCTACAATTAATAAAGCCTATTATACATTGCAGCAAATAGAGCAACAACAGAAATTGAATCTCTCATCTAGTTATGTTGAGATGAGTGCTTTGAATGTTAACTCTATTCAGCCTAAGACGTTGCCTAAGCCTGTTTTTCAGCAGAGTAAAGATAATTCTAAGCGAATTAAGAGTGATCTTGTTTGTGATCATTGTAAGAAACGTGGTCATGCAATTGATACTTGTTTCAAGTTGTATGGAGTGCCTGATTGGTATAATGCTTTGAAAGGCAAGGGAGGTGTTAAGATTGCTGCAAATGTTTCTGCTGGGCCTGGAATTTTGGGAAGTGTTCCTGGAGATTTTCCTGAGTCTAGCAAGGGATCTGGTTTTGGTAATTCTATTGCAGCAGCTTCAGCAATGTATAATGAGTTTATGAAGATGATGCAAGCTAATTCTTCTCAGCTGGACAATCCTCTTTCATCTGAAGTCAATTTTGCAGGTATAACTATTGCTTCCAATGTTGATGCTATAGTTCATAATCATGATAAAACCTGCTGGATAATTGATACTGGTGTTACAAATCATATGACAAGTAATTTGGCTTTGTTTAATTCATACAAATTACTTAAAAATCCAGTTAAAGTTAGTTTACCAGATGGAACTATTAAATTGGTGCTTTATGCTGGCAGTATATGTCTGACTTCTCAAATTACCCTGCAAAATGTGTTTTATATACCTGATTTCAAGCATAATCTGTTATCAGTAGGTAGATTGCTTGATCAAAATCACTTGTGTGCTCGTTTTGAGAAAAATACTTGTTTCTTTCAGGACCTTGTGTCTAGTTAAGTAAAGGCTGTTGGAACAAGGGAGTCAGGTCTTTACAGATTTAGTTTTGCTTTACTTTCTTCTAAGAATAATGATAGTGTTGATTCCTTTGTAAATAACACTATTAACTCAAATGTAAAACCCAGTGTTGAGCTTGTTCATGCTAGGTTAGGTCATATTTCTGCTAGCACATTAAAGTATGTAATAGTTTCTATTCTTGGTAATAATAACTGTGATTTTTCTTGCGAGGCATATTTATTTGGGAAACATCATAAACTGCCTTTTCCTATTTCTGATTCCATTGCTTCTTCTCCTTTTAAGTTGGTTCATGTGGATCTTTGGGGAAAGTATAGGAGACCATCTTTATTAGGGGCTTCTTATTTTCTCACTGTATTGGATGATCATACCAGGAAAAATTGGACTTATCTTCTACATGATAAGACTCAAGTTTGTGGAGCTATAAAAGGGTACTTTGAGTATGTTGAGAATCAGTTTGGGGTGAAGGTTAAGTCACTTAGGAGGATAATGGCACAGAAATAATTCAAGAAGAGTGTGCTCAGTTGTTTGTTGCTAAAGGCATCATTCATCAGAAAAGCATTCCTGGCAATCCTCAACAGAATAGGAGGGTTGAAAGGAAGCATAGGCATTTATTAGAGACTGCAAGGACTTTGAGGATTCATGCTTCTCTACCTTTGAAGTTTTGGGGTGAATTCTTATTGGCTGCAACTTATCTTATTAATATCTTGCCTAGTTCTATATTAAAATGGAAGACTCCATATGAAGCTTTGTCTGGTAGGATTCCTCATTATAGTGCTCTAAGGGTACTTGGATGTTTGTGTTATGCAGCTTATAAGTCTAGTGACAAATTTAAACCTAGAGCAAGAAAGTGTGTGTTCATTGGTTATCCATTTGGGCAGAAAGGTTACAAATTATATAATCTTGCTGAGAATAAGATAATTCTAAGTAGGGATGTTGTGTTTTGTGAGACTGTGTTTCCTTTTCACTTTCCTAGACCTGTTGATGTTACACCTACTTTACCTCCTGTGAACACGGCTCCTGTAAATACAACCCCTGTTGATTCATCTCCAAATTTACAACATAGTTCTTCTTCTTCTTCTTCTCCTTTTGATTCTAGTTCCTAATGATCAGAACATTCCTTTATTTTCTGATTCAGATTCACATTCTCCTCCTTCTTCTTCTCTTACACCTTCTTATAATTCTATTATCAATTCTTCTATTCTTATTAGACAATCTACTAGACCTAGACAGATTTCTAAGAAATTTTCTGAGTTTCAGCTAAATATTCCACCTTCTTTACAACCTGATTCTTCAGATAGTGCATCTTTTAGTGTGTTTTATGAGCCTATATGGCTAAGGATTCCTTTCTAAGTTTGGAGAATGTGCTTACTGCTTATGAACCCAGCACATATAATCAAGCTAAAGAGCACTCAGAATGGGTGGAGGCTATGTGCAAAAAAAAAAAAAAAAAATAGATGCAATGGAGCAACTGAAACATGGGAAATTATAGAGTTGCCTCCAAGGAAGAAATCCATAGGTTCAAAATGGGTATACAAAACTAAGTTCAATTCTGATGGAAATGTGGAAAGATGTAAGGCAAGGATTGTGGCTGGGGGTGATAAACAGATTGAGGGAAAGGACTATAAGCATACCTTCAGTCCTGTTGCAAAAATCACTACTGTCAGAGTTATAATAGCTTTGCCAGCTGCTTTTGGGTGGGATATTCAACAGGTTGATGTAAACAATGCTTTTTTGCATGGTTACCTTGATGAAGAGGTATATATGAAACCTCCTCTAGGCTACACGAAGGATTCTCCAGGGAAAGTTTGAAGGTTGAAAAGGTCCATTTATGGACTTAAACAAGCATCAAGGTGCTGGAACAAAGAGTTGAGCAAATTTTTGCTTAATTATGGGTTTTCTCAGTCTCAACAAGATCATTCTTTGTTCATCAAGAAGACTGACACTTCTTACACAGTAGTTGTTGCCTATGTGGATGGTTTGCTTATTACTGGTATTGATGGTGGTGTTATGAAGGATTTAAAGGCTGCTTTACATTAGACTTTTACTATTAAGGACTTAGGAAGTCTTAAATACTTTCTTGGTATTGAGGTTTCTAGGCCTAATTCTGGAATTCTTTTGAACTAGAGGAAATATATTTTTGACATGTTGAGGGATGCTCATATGGAAGGGTGTAATCTAGCAACATTTCTATTACCAAAAGGGCTGAAATTGAGTAAAGAGGAAGGTGATCTATTGGATGATCTGAAAGATACAGAAAGATAATTGGGGAGCTACTTTATCTGAATTTGACAAGGCCAGACATCAGTTATGCTGTTCAACAACTGAGTCAATTTCTTCATAATCCTAGAGATCCTTAATTATCAGTTGTTGTTCATGTGTTGAGATATCTTAAGGGTACTCTACACTATGGTTTGTTCTATCCTACTCAAACTAATTTGAAAATAACAGGTTATTGTGATGCTGATTGGGGTACTTGTGTAGATTCTGGGAGATCTTTATCTGGATACTGTATTTTTCTTGGCAATGCTTTGATTTCTTGGAAGACCAAGAAATAGAAGATAGTCTCCAAAAGTTCTACTGCGGCAAAGTATAAAAGTATGAGGTACACAACAAATGATATTATTTGGGTGGAAAGGTTATTCTATGTTTGGGATATGATATTCTTACTCTTATATCTCTGCATTATGACAATGTTTCTGCACAACTTATAGCAGAAAATCCTTGTTTTCATGAGAAAACAAAGCATTTGAGGTCTAAATCTCAGAAACTGGATGTTCATTTCATTAGAGAGCAAGTTCAATCTGGTTTTATCAAACTGGTTCATGTGTAGTCTACTTTACAACTAGCTTATTTGATGACCAAACCTTTGGGCACTGATCAACACAAGTTTCTTAGCTCGAAGATAGGAATTGTTAGTCAACTTCCTGTTCAAGATTGGATCTTAGTTGATCAATCTTTATGGGGGGGGGGTGTTAAGTGCTGCTGTAAGAATATCTTTGTACAGATATTTATCTATGCTGACTAGGCTAGTTTGTTACAATTTTCCTTGATTCAAGGAAAGTTTGTTAGAGTTAGTTGCTGTAATAATTCCTATTTAAAGTTTCTTCTCTTCAATAATAAAGATAAGTTAACATTTCACAAATTTCCTGATATACTCTTTTCTAGCTTCCTCTAAATTCTCTCTAGAAATTCTCATATAATTCTGAAATTTAACAAAGACAAAATTTCATAATAGCCGATTAATGAATCAAACAATAGATAATTAAGGGTAGGAGAGAGAAAGTTAAGGTAATTAAAAAATTGACCTCCACCAACAATAGCCACCCCGCAACCATCACCCAACAGTAGCCACCTCACCATCGTCGCCCAACAGCCTGAAACAACCTTCTCTCAGCCGGAACCACCCACACGCAACTTCTAACAACTTAGAAACCACCCACACACACATTGAACAACCCAAAAACCATATTTAAGTGTAGATCTGAGGTTTATTTTTTGAGGTTTTAAGAAGATTTCGTGACGAACGCGTGGGTTTTGTGAGGATTTCGTGGGTTTGAGAGCGATTGTGAGGAAATTCGTGACGAACTACTCGTGGGTTTTGTGAGGATTTTGTGGGTTTGAGAGCGATTGTGATGAATTTCGTGTGTTAGATCAGGGTGCGATTGTGTGGAATTCGTGGGTTAGATGTTAGCTTGAGGTAGGAGAGTGAAATTCATGGAGGAAGGAAAGAGAAACTCATGGAATAAGAAGAATCACTCATGGAAGAAGAAGAACCTAGAAGAACTACGGTATTGAAATTTAACCAAATCTGGAAAATAGCAATGAATTGGTTAGATTCATTGAATGAAATTGGTTGGTGTAGACACCCATTTGTGTCTCCCCAAAATCAAACCCAGTGATGAATACCTTTCACGTCATGTGATTATCGAATAAAGCGAAAGTGTGAAAAGTCTAATGATGAGGATGTTTTTATCAAAATATCTCTTCTTTCTGTTTTTGAAAATATTTCTTTTCTTACCCTATTTATGAAAAACGTGCATTATAATTTAGTTTGGTCCATGATAAGGGTCCAATAATAGTGTAGTTGGATAGGTCTCAAAAAGATCTTTCCAACGATATATTATAATCCCAATTCCGATGAATAATGAGGAAGTTATGGCCAAAATACTAAACTAGGCCCGGTTTGGTACTTACATACTCGTGGCCCAGTGATCTAGAGGAGGGCCAATTATTAATTATCATTCCTAAATCTATTAGGATTGATTATAGTCTTCTAGAATATTCTAGAAGGTTCTTTTGAATCCTAATGGAGTTAGGATTGATAATTATGTTTCAAAGAGTTTGAAATTGAATAAAACTACTCTTTTTGAGAATCCTTGTTTTATACAAAATGGAATATATTCAGATATTATTTTCGTGCCTCATAATCTTTATCGAAATCTTATATTGTTGGATAGATCTTGAAATTATCTTTCCAATGATATATTATAATATTAAATCCAAGCTATAACGAAAAAGATATGAATGAAATATGAAACTCTATCCAAAACTTACACCCTTCCACTATTTCGGCCATATCTTTTTAACTACAAAATATTTTAATATAATTTCAATTGGGTTGGAAAGTAGACTTCAAGAGCTTTCCAACTACATATTATATGCCTTATGTAGACTTCTGGATCAAAAGATATTAAAAAAAAAAATCCGCAAAAACTGTCTTGCAGCGCCGGACGACAGGCCTGTCGTGCGGCGACAGACCCTGTCGCGCGGCGACAGGGGAAATTGTGGCGAAAGAGGCGGGTTTTATTCCTTTTCAAACTCTGATTCATTTTTATCAAATCCGGATTGTTTTCATTATAAATAGCGTCCTTAGACCTTCATCAATTCTCATCAAGAATTTCTTGATTCTCTCTCTCCCTCTTTCTAGCCTAGCCTTTTACAAACACAATTCCTCATACATTAGCACTAGACACACCTAGCTAAGTTCAAAGTTTCCTTTTCCCTAGACGTGAAAGGTTTGATATTTCTGAGGGTTTGGTGCCCAATCTTTATTTCAATTATTTAATTTAATTGCTTTGATTTTATATTTTCCTTGAAGTTACTAACGTGTGTATTTTGTTATTAGAAAGAGGTACGAGGCATCCAAGTAGTACTTTAATTGTTTTTTTTTTTTTTTGATATTAAGATATAGAAATCATGCTTAGATTGTTATTTTGATTTCTAGTATCATGTTAGGATGTTTTATTACATCCTATTATCATGTTTAGGGTAAGAAATAAAAATTCCAAATATCAAGTATGATTAAAAGAATGCTTCCTATTTCTTTCCTAATATCATGTTAGTATCATGTAAGGGTTAAAATTTTAATTTTTTATTATTAGTGACATGCTAAGGGTTTATTATTAATCTTGTTAGTATCATGCCTAGGGTCTTACTATTATTATTAAGCTTTATTGATGATATTATTATGATTATTATGATATTTATTTTTGATGATTATGTTGCTTGATGTATATTATTGTTATTGCTTGATCATACCTTTTACGCATGTTTAAAGGGAATTCGTACTTGTAACCACGCTTAATAAGATAATTAATAATCTTTTTTAGTGTTAATATGATTATAATTCAAGTGATCACCAATAATAGTTTTATTTGTACATTAATATTCAACCAACATAGATAAACAGGTTTAGGGTAAACCTATTGATTGCATGTTAGTCAGAAAGCGCACATGAATACGATCAGAATAAAGTAGAGGCTTATTATTAGGGCAGGTTCAATCTCTTTTAGGTTGGATTTGTGCCTTCATCCCTGAACTTCAAGTCTGGTTGGTTCCAGATCTATTGGAGTTGACGATCTCATGGATCGTTAAGGGGTGTAACCTTCACCCTGTGAACGGTTTACAAGTTCCTAAAACTTGTTGGCGACTCTTTTGCTCTAGTTTCCTTCCCTTTGGATGCCACCATACTTAATGCTTGAAATATTCCCTACAGTTTTTGGCGAATCCAATGGGGGAGGATTTCTATTTTAATTCCTCAAATTTATTTCGGCAATGATTTAGAATGAGTGGATGAGATTCGAAAAGTTCTAAGTATTTCATGTACGTAATTTTGATTAACATTTTTGTCATATGCATAAAAAAGGTTCTCATTGGAAAGACAATTCGTAATGAGTAAAAAACATAGGATTTTTACAGGTAGGAAATTTGTGGAATATCTTTCACAACTAGAATCGAAATAATACTGCGGAAATTGGAAAATTCTAAGAGCATAGAAAGCTGCTGAGGCATGTAGGAACTAGCGTCTAGAAAATAGCGTTCGTCGCCTGAAAAATGGCTTCGTCGTCTGACGACAATCTTGTCGTATGGCGACAAAGCTATTTTCTGGCGACAGACTCTGTTGTCTGGCGCCATGTTCTTCCAATGCCGAGCCAGAAATCTGCCTTCTTGTTTTGATTAGTTCTAGCACTGTTGGCTCGATTCTACTTCCTAATTCAATTTTTTCTCTCTTTTCTAAAACCCATATGTGTTCTACATATGGACATAACCCTCTGGGAATTTATGCTCCATCTACCCGATTAAACGCGCTGAGCAACAAAGGGTACATCCGAGAATGTTGAATTCACCAAACCATGGAAGCGAGTTTAACTCGCGGGGTCCTATCCACATGTGCCAACCCTTCCAAAGCTAAGGCTTCGGCGCGGTGCATCCCGACTCATAACCATGGACCCTCTTTGACTAAGCCATATCTTGAACTTTAGAGAACTAGAGCCATGGTTAGGTTGCAAACTCATTGTATCATGTTGTGACTACTTGACTACTTGTGCATCTCTTACTTGTGCATACTTTTTATGTGACTAAACTAACCGTTTTGTTTGACTTGTGTTTGTAAATAAGTCTTAATAAACTAACCAATGACTAAAGGGATTTTCTTAATTAATTGATTTATTAATTTGAGCTAAAAAATATACCTTAAATCGAGTCATAGTTCCTTTAAGTCAACCCGGATTTTAATTCCCGTATACTGCACAAGCGTCAACTTGTTTTGGTCATAGCTGGAGTTCTAGGAAGATTTACGAGTCTTAAAAACTATGAATCTGTAGCCCCGAGTTTTATCTTTAATTTGGCGTTGGTTTCATCCCAATCAGAGGCACAGATCAAAAGTTATGACTAAAATACCACAGCCTGTCCAGTTTAATGCATATACGTGTGGTCTTAACTTAGTCTTTGTTCGCGTCTAGTCACATAGTCTAGTCGCATGGTCATGAAACAAGTCTTAACATGTCACCTACACTCACTAGTCTTAGCACACACTTTGTATATGTCACCATGACCATGTCTTAGGTTTATGCATGAGTCGGTTTTTTCCATCATTTGAGTTGGGGGTACATTCTATTCATAAGTTTTTTATATCTCTCCATGTACATCATCTTTCCATTCTATACATGCTTTCTCCATATCACAACCTTCATTCTTCCTACCTTCTTCCATCCATGCATGTTGAATCGATTTTGAGTCATGTGATTGACAAAAAAAAAAAAAAAAAAAAAAAAAAAATTTTGAGGGTAATGATGAAACAAATGCACAGGGCAAGCTTCTCACCAAGATTTCATGCTTTCTTCTTCTTTTTTTCAAACCATTTCCTCAATAAGTCTAGCATAGGCACCTCTAATTTTCCTTAGATCTTATTTAGTAGGTCTTTTCCTTTTTACCTTTTAATATAAATGAGCATTTATTTTCTTCCATATGATCATTTCATTATATCGCTAAAAAATATAAAAAATCCATGTCGAATTAAGCACAAGGTATACCAGTGATTTGAGGCCCTCTTTGTAGCCACATCATATTACTTTTCACCTTTGAAATATACAAACCTTTTTTGATAAACCACTTTGAGCCTCGTCTAACGATAAACTTTTCTTTCTTCAACCCACATCTACTTAACCTTGAGATGGAATGGTGTGTAACTTATGCAATTTCAAAACCTTGAGTGATTCAAAAATTAAAATAGCAAAATAAAAACAATAAAAGTGTACAAAAGAGCAAGTGTTCCAATGTCTTTGACATGAACACGTCTTTGATATGAACACGTCTCAGATTGCGTCTCTTATCGAGTGCTCGGTACCGTGCCTAAGAAACATGAATGCTAAGTGAGTGATAGACCGCATGATCAGGATTTCCCACACTTATAAAAAAGGTTCAAAAAAAAAAAAATGCAAAAGCAAAAAAAGAAAAGAGAGCTAAAAAAGAGTCAAAACCCTCAAGAATAAAAATATAAAGATTCAAACTAAGGTTGCACACCTTGGGGGATTATCTAGGGTGTTGAGCCTTTATCTTCTTCTTCTTCACACCTTTAGCCTAACCACGTTACAACCCTTCAAAAGACCTTTTTGAGGTATACACGCACTTGTGCGAGGTTCGGCTAGAGCTATGTTCGGCTTGATTCCTAACGGATACGTAGACAACCTCACGTCGAGATGCGGCCGTAATAAAAAATGCATTCATATTTACGTTCATAATTGATCATATCTAGGGATCCCCTATGCCCGTCCCTATCTACTTAGAGCTAGACTTAGGGGTTTGATCCCTACATCATTAGCTTACCTAGCCTAAGAGTCACCATTATTTGACTCTTCTCACAATATTATTTTCCCACACACTTAGCCATTATGGCCTAACTTTCGTATCACTATCACACACATCACAGATACATGACCAAATATACTTCCTGTAGGAACCCTTTGTCATGAAATTTAACACAATGCTGAAGCATGTTGTAGACACCCATTTGTGTCTCCCCAAAACCATACACGGTGATGAGTACCTTTCACGTCGAATCATAATCGAATGAAAGTGAAAGTGTGGAAAGTCTAGTGTTGCGGATAATTTTAATTTCTTTTCTTTTCTCTCTGTTTTTGAAAACCTATTTTAAGAAAACAGCCAATCCAGTTTGGTTTGGTCCATAGTATGTGTCCAATAATGGTGTAGTTGGATGGGGTTTGAAAAGAGCTTTCCAACGATATATTATAAGCCCAATTCCAATGAATAATGAGGAAGTTATGGCCAAATTACTAAACTGGGCCCGGTTTGAGCCTTATATGCGGCCCAATGATCTAGAGGAGGGCCTAATATGGATTTATCATTCCAAATGCAATTAGGATTGGTTTTAGTTTTCTAGATTCTTCTAGAAGGTTTTTTTCATTCCTAATTCAATTAGCATTGATAAATTAACTTTCGTTGACTTTTTGGAGTTTTAATTAGAATAAAAGGTATTTTAAGGAAAATACGATTTTGCCCTTCTGTACGGCTAAATTTTATCTGAATTAAGAAAACGCGCAAAAAAATTAATTAGCGCCTGACGACAGACATTTGCGCCTGGCACTAACTTCTTTTTTCCTCGTCGAAACTCTAATTTCTTTTTCTATCCGTTTGGCTGATTTTCTCTATAAATAGCCTCCTAAAACCTCCGTTTTTTAGGGAATCAATTCTCAATTAGCATCAACAACTCTCTAATTCTCTTCTCTCTCGAAGCTAAAGCTTGTTCTTTCTCTCTCTTTTCTAAACCAACCCTTTTAACATACAAATTCCGCATTGACAAGACCAAGAAACACCTAGCATTATTCGAAGTTGCATTCGCCCTAGACGTGAAAGGTTTTAATTTATGAGGGTTTGGTCCCAAATCTCTGTTTCAATTATTTAATTTAATTGTTTTGTTTATTATTTTCCTTGAAGTTACTAACACGTGTATTTTGTTATTAGAAAGAGGTACGAGGCATCCAAGTAAGTGCTTTAATGGTTTTTATTGATACTATGATGTAGGAATCATGCCTAGGTTGTTATTATGATTCCTAGCGTCATGTTAGGGTGTTTTGATCTTCCTAGTATCATGTTTAGGGTAACAACTAAAAAATCCTAATATCAAGTATGATTAAAAGTATGATGCTTCCTATGTTCTTTCCTAATATTCATGTTAGTATCATGTTAGGGCTAAATATTTGATCTTTGATGTTTAGTGACATGCTAGAGTTTGTTATTAATCTTATAAGTATCATGCCTAAGATCTTGCTATTATTATGCTTTAACATGATTATTTTTATAATTATTATAATAATTATGATTTTTATGATTATTATTATTATGATGATTATTATTATGTTGCTTGATTTATATTATTGTTATTGCTTGATCACGCCTTTTATGCATGTTTAAAGGGAATTTGTACTTGTAATCACGCTTAATAAGATAATTAATAATCTTGTTTAGGGTTAATTTGATTATAATTCAAGTGATCACCAATAATATTTCTATTTGTGCATTAATATTCAACTAACATAGATAAACATGTTTAGGGTAATCCTAATGATTGCATGTTAGTTAGAAAGCGCACATGAATACGATCAGAATAAAGTAGAGGCCTATTATTAGGGCAGATTCAATCTCTTTTAGGTTGAATTTGTACATTCATCCCCGAACTACCAGTCATGGTTCCAGATCTATTAGAGTTGACGATCTCCTGGATCGTTAAGGGGTGTAACCTTCGCCTTGTAAACGGTTTACAAGTTCCGTAAACTTGTTGGCGACTCTTTTGCTCTATCTTCTTTCTCTTTGGACGCCACCATACTTAAGTGTATGATCACAGTTGGGTTCAAGCTAGGGGTAAGCTTGAAATTAGACCTTTGTCTGGACCCTATATTGTCAAAACAATCCTATCAGGAGGTGCAACAAAATTAACTGATATATATGGATGGTAATGAGTTCTCGAACATGACAAATCTTGACCAACTTAAAAAATACAACTCATAATTACTTGAGTAGGACAATCAAGAGAGCTACGTTTGGCCTGATTCCTTAAGAAAGTATACGTAGGCAACCCTTTACGGGTGCGGCCACTTTATTTTTTTCAAACCTCGCATCCCAGACTTAAAAATAAATTTGACAGAAAATCGACGAAACATCGGCGTCACAGAAAATTTTTTGGCACCAGCCGATGGACCTTAGCGCCTGACACCAGACTGCCGCAGCTAGCGCCAGTCGTAAAAGCGCGGCGCCATTTATCTGCAAAGTACCTGGGAATATTTCGGTATTTTTCGGAAAATTTTCGATTTCCGTACTCGAAAAAATTCCTGGAAAATTAAATTTTTAGTTTTCATTGCTTTAATAAATTAAATTTAAAGGAGGTAATTTAATTATAAAAAAAATCTGCAATTTCTTTAATAAAATAAATTAACAATTACATTATTGATGAAATTTAAATAAAGCTTAAATAAATTAACTTTAAATTTAAAACTAAGTCTAATAATTGAAAGTTAAGCAATGCTTTAATCTTTTTTCTCTTTCTTTGCTCTCTTCCAATTTTATCTGCATCCTCTTCTTTATCCATAACTTTAGCTAGTAGGCATCCTTTAGAGGACCTACATTCAATTTTGGAGTAAATAGTTTCTCCCTTAGCTAGGACTTCATGTTTCTTCTCTACCCAAGCCTTCTTCTCTGTAGTGTCAGCTTTTCTCTTTCATTTATCCTTCGTAGAGCTTTTCTTCTTAGGCATTGTAGGTGTTTTGAACTCAACTCTTTCACCCAAGCGTTCCTTAACGGGAATCACTTTGTCACCTAGACGACTCTTCACATCAGTTTTACTCTGATTTTTCTTCATGTCCTTTGAAGGTTTCTTCAGAAGCAACTTCTTCACATCATTGGGCAAGGAAGGAGGAACCTTTTGGGTGATCACTTCCCATAAAGGTCTAGCGCTCCAATAAGCATCAAATTTTTCTACTTCTTAAGAGACAGGAAATTCATAGGGACGACGAAGATCCCCGGAAGGAATTGTTTGAAGTAGGCCGTACTTTCTTTTTACCCTGCAGGGATAAATAAAAAGTCATTCTGGACAAGCTTGAAAGACGGCAGAAAGGTTGCTTGTTGACACCAACCATCTTTTCTATTTTCCATCAAGGGATGACCCACTGGATGGTAAAATTGCAGGATCCAAAGACCTTCTTCCATTCATGGCGCCCCATCTTAGAGAAGCGTTTCTTCCTTCTCACAAAGCAGTTTGGAGTGTACTTTTCAATGTTGTCTAGAGGACTAATTAATTCTAGTCTTTCCATTAGCCACTTCTGTGAAAAAAAATTCAATGCAAATAAATTAATATTACTATACAAAAATATGTTTTTGATTTCTGTAATTAAAAATATTATTTTTCTACCTGTAATAAAATTAGAGAGCCCCGAAAAGGAGCTTTTGGATTCATCTTTAATTCATCAAGACTAAGCATAGTCTCTCCAATAATTAATGGCATTGGATTTCTCCCAGATTCAATCTGCTCCAAAACAGTTGATATGATTGCTTGACCCTCATTAGCTCTACCACTAGTGAGAAGATATTGATTAAGCATGCAAAAAAGGAAAGCCTTTCTTCTATAAACATGAATAGACTTAGAATAAGGTCTATCAAAATAATGGCGAGCAAATTCTTTCAAATTAACTATGCTACCATCTACTATATTTGTTAGATCTTTGTCTTTTAAATTAAAGAAGCGCTCAAAATCCTTATAATAATATTCATTTATTCTAGGGATTACTACAAGATCTCAGCCCCGTTCCTAGAAATTTATGGGCCCTAGGCATAATGTAATAAAAGGACCCCTAACGTAAACACATTTTTTTTACACGCAATAGCTTTAAATATAAGACGATGAAAATAACTTAAATTATTTGAATAGTAAGTCTCCATACACAATACTAGTAATAACTTTGCATAATATTTCGGTAATTGAATAAATATGAAACGGTGTAATTGAAAAGATTAATATTTTGAAACAGATACTCATAAAAATCGGAAGATTAGAAGAAGAAGAAGAAGAGGTTATATTGCATAATTATCTCCACCTAATTGACATCTAAGTAATTTAATATTAATTGCTAACTATATGCATTTATTATTTTTTTTAAAAGTAGCTTTTTTTTAACGAGTAAAAACTACTGTTTAGACAGTTTAAATTCTACAGCTATGCAAATTGATTTTTTTTTTTGAGTTTTTGGGCCCCAATCTGGCGTGGGCCCTAGGTGGTCGCACTCGAGGCCTACCCCTCCGGGCCGGCCCTGCAAGATCTAATGCAGGGAAGCCTAAGATAACACCGAATTCTTCCGACAAAGGTCTAATTTCATCATACTCTAGTCTAAAACAATGAGTATCCACATCCCAATATTCTAAGGCGGTATGAATAAAGTCTACATCAAGATCTACCCCTTTGACACCATAAATACCCCCATACGAAAAACGTCCAACTCTTTTCTCTCCTTGGCAGTTAGAGACCAATACCATTCATGAGGGAAGTTGGTAAAACTTTTAGAGACTAAAGACATAATTATTTTTTTTTAAAGCTAAGGTTATACTTAATCTGCTGAAATTATGAAGAAAATCGGCTGGGTAGGGGGCTATTTATGCACAAAATCGGCACAGTTTCAATCCCGAAAGGATTCGGAGTCAGCGCTCATCAGCGCCAGACGCCAGACATTGGCGCCTGACGCCAGAGCCTGGCGCCAAACACTAAGAGTTAGCGCTTGGTGCTAACTCAAAACGCGTGGCGCCAGATGGCGCTGACGTGTCTTATCATATGAGCTTTTCAAAACCGCGTTTTTTGCCTGATTCGAGTCTGACCAATGACTTTACGATTTTTTTATTCTTGTTATACCCTTTTTTCTAATTATATTTTTCCTTCTTCTTAATCAATATATCTATTATATTAATTATATTATTTTTTGGATTCTATTTAGACTTAACTTTTAAGTTTTTGTAAATCCAATATTTTTATTTTTATTTTTCATTTTTTCTTTTTGGGGGAGAAAGTCGGATACCCTCCATCAATAATAAAAATGAAGGAATTTTTGCGCAAAATTAGTAATTATCAAAATTCTTTGCACACACAAACATGCACATAAAAATATAAAAAAATAATAAATAAATATTAATAAACTTATAGTAGTATGATATACAAATATGTCTAAATAATGAGTTTAATAAAGACAAAGTTCTATACAAAGTCAAAATAAAAAAAGAGCATTGGAATAAACTACGACGCCGGAGGACGTACGCCCATCATGTCATAAAACTGCGCAGTACGAGGAGTAACCTGTCCACCAGCTCCAGCTCTAGCTCCAGTCTCCTCGCAAGGCGGAAAACTCAGCTCAGGACCTGTCCACCTAAGATCGCCCTGAGGCTGAGGCTGCGGAGGCTGCTACGATGACAAGCCGACCTCGTACATCCCACCACTTCTAAGAGTCGAGGTAGCCTCTCCTTGGCCTACCGGCGCAGCTTGTGTACCCTCTGATGAAGAGCCTGAGCCCTCCACCGCCTCGGTCCGAGCAGCCTCAGAACGACCACCCCGACCGCCGGAACCGGTACGACGACGTCTCGAGTTAGACCTCGCCGGCTCTCTCCGCACCTCAGGTATCGTACGAGTACGAGAAGGAATGGGCTGACCATGCAAGAAGAAACTAAGTTAGAAACAATCAAAATAAAAGTAGTAATGCAAAAATAAGAAAGAAAACTATCTCCTGAACGATGTCGTCGCGACGACACGTAGCCACATTCCTCATTCGAACAAGCTGGCTCCGGAAGGCATCTATGAACCGTGCCATCGCCGTGACCACCTCGCGCGAGAATTATCAAGGAAATGAAGTTAGTAATAATGCATAACATATATGGACAAAAATTGCAAATAAATAAGCTTACCCGAGTCTAGTGACGAGGGATCGAACGCTCCACGAAGCGCTCACCCTCAGGAGCCGGAGGAATCATCTCCTCGATCGGGCCGTATGTCCCCTGATAATGGATTGACATACGAGGTGGCACGAACTCAGTAGGTCCAGCCTGACAAAAGCAAATAAAAGTCAGTAAAACATTACTTTGGGGCTACTTAACGAAAGGTAAAAGCTGAAAATCATACCGCCACCTCCTCAGCCAGTACAGGGACTGGAGCTAACAACGGCAGTAGCTCCTCCTCATAGCACCGCCCAGGGATCGTATAAGATCGCCAAGGGGTACCAGCTCTCTCTGACATGCTCACCAACCTCGCGGCGTTGAACATGTGACGCGGTGGAGGAGCAGGAACGACAAAAGTGTCCGAGGAATGTTGAATAGCAACCCTCTCTCCAAGATATGCAACTATTCCATATGTCCCTAAGAAATAGCGACGCTCAGCAGTATACTGCGCGGCTAACCCAGGGACAACCAAGCCGATCCGTGGTCGGTACTACACGTTAGGCTCCTGCGAAGAATGCCTATCAGATAAGAATCCATCGAAGGTAATGCGAAAGTGTTCAAATATATAAAGAACCATACCGAGATGATCTGATCTCGGACATAAGCAGTGGATATCCTAGCGCGGCGGCTTCCCCAAGAGGCACTCACTGGAAACCTGCGTGGTGATGGTCTCGCCGGCGCAACCGAGGGAAAGTACTCGTAGAACCAGATCTACAAAAGGAAAAAAGCATCAGCAAGTGCTAACCAAATCTTAGAGCTAAACTTTATGGGAGATAAAGTATACCTCTACGACTCTCCAAAAGCCGGATAGAGCGCGTTCCCCGTGAAGGACCTGTGTCGACACGAGTCTCGTAACGCTCGAACAAAGTCAGCATAGGCCAAGCTGGCCCAGTCATAAGTCCCGATCAAGTGTAGATCAGGCATTGCAGGTAGATATTAAAGCAACACTCTACAACCCTTGTCAGGGGAGAACGTCCCTGATAGCAAAATAAGCACAAAGATGCACACCCACTACTCTCGGGTGGTCGCATCATCCTCGAAAGCCGCCGCTAGAGTCGAACGGCGAATCCCTTTAGCGTTGAACTGAGTCGACTCTACCTCAGCACAAGCCCAAACCACAATCGAACCCAACAACTCCTTGACCTCAGGGGAAAAGACGCTGATCTGGTTGTCGAACGGCAGCGCAACAGAACTAAACTTCAGTCCTGTAATAAGACAGAAGTTGGTCGGGGTGACCATCATCTCACCCCAAGGAAAGTGGACAGTGTTGGTGGTGTCCCAAAAGAACTCCACCAGGGCACGAGCCACGTGCTGACCCCCGCTAGAGGCAATAATGGCCTCCGACGTCTCAAAAAGCGCAGTCAGTCCGCAAGACTCCTAGAGAAGTCTCACCTCTCTGTCAATGCCGATGTACATCTTGTACAGGTCGCCCAAGGTGTCGCAGCCTGAACTGTGGCAACGTGTCCTACCAACCGTGATCCCACGTCGCACCCTCTCAGAAATGTGGTGGACGGGAGAGAATTACAGAGTCCGCTCATCCCACCTTGGGAGGGGACCGAAAGAAGTGGACGGGTCTTTGATAAAAGTGTACAAAAGGGCAAGTGTTCCAATGTCTTTGACATGAACATGTCTCTGATAGAACACGTCTCAGATTGTGTCTCTTATCGAGTGCTTGGTACCGTGCCTAAGAAACAAGAATGCCAAGTGAGTGATAGATCGCATGATCGGGATTTCCACACTTATAAAAAAGGTTCAAAATAAAAAAAAATGCAAAAGCAAAAAAAGAAAAGAGAGCAAAAAAAGAGTCAAAACCCTCAAGAATAAAAATATAAAGATTCAAAAGCAAGGTTGCACACCTTGGGGGCTTATCTAGGGTGTTCAGCCTTTATCCCCTTCTTCTTCAAACCTTTAGCCTAACCACGTTACAACCCTTCAAAAGACCTTTTTGAGGTATACACACACTTGTGCGAGGTTCGGCTAGAGCTACGTTCGGCTTGATTCCTAACGGATACGTAGACAACCTCAAGTCGAGATGCGACCGTAATAAAAAATGCATTCATATTTACGTTCATAATTGATCATATCTAGGGATCCCTTATGCCCATCCCTATCTACTTAGAGCTAGAATTGGGGGTTTGATCCCTACATCATTAGCTTACCTAGCCTAAGAGTCACCATTATTTGACTCTTCTCAAAATAGTATTTTCCTACACACTTAGCCTTTGCGGCCTAACTTTAGTATCACTATCACACACATTACAGATACATAACCAAATATACTTCTCGTAGGAACCCTTTGTCATGAAATTTAACACAACGCTGAAGCATGCTGTAGACACCCATTCGTGTCTCCCCAAAACCAAACTCGGTGATGAGTACCTTTCACATCGAATCATAATCGAATGAAGTGAAAGTGTGGAAATTCTAGTGTTGCGGATAGTTTTAATTTCTTTTCTTTTCTCTCTGTTTTTGAAAACCTATTTTAAGAAAACAGCCAATCCAGTTTTGTTTGGTCCGTAGTATGGGTCCAATAATGGTGTAGTTGTATGGGGCTTGAAAAGAGCTTTCCAACGATATACTATAAGCCCAGTTCCGATGAATAATGAGGAAGTTATGGCCAAATTACTAAACTGGGCCCGGTTTGAGCCTTATATGCGGCCCAATGATCTAGAGGAGGGCCTAATATAGATTTATCATTCCTAATGCAATTAGGATTGATTTTAGTCTTCTAGATTCTTCTAGAAGGTTCTTTTCATTCCTAATTCAATTAGCATTGATAAATTGACTTTCGTTGACTTTTTGGAGTTTTAATTAGAATAAAAGAGTGTTTTTAAGGAACTTACGATTTTGCCCTTCTGTACGGCTAAATTTTTTCTGAATTAAGAAAACAGGTGAAAAAATTAATTAGCACCTGACGACAGACATTTGCGCCTGGCGCTAACTTCTTTTTTCCTCGTCGAAACTCTGATTTGTTTTTCTATCCGTTTGGCTGATTTTCTCTATAAATAGCCTCCTAAAACCTCCGTTTTTTAGGGAATCAATTCTCAATTAGCATCAACAACTCTCTAATTCTCTTCTCTCTCGAAGCTAAAGCTTGTTCTTTATCTCTCTTTTCTAAACCAACCCTTTTAACATACAAAATTCCGCATTGACAAAACTAGGAAACACGTAGCATTGTTCAAAGTTGCCTTGCCCTAGACGTGAAAGGTTTTAATTTCTAAGGGTTTGGTCCCAAATCTCTCTTTCAATTATTTAATTTAATTGTTTTGTTTATTATTTTCCTTGAAGTTACTAACGTGTGTATTTTGTTATTAGAAAGAGGTATGAGGCATCCAAATAAGTGCTTTAATGGTTTTTATTGATATTATGAGTTAGGAATCATGCGTAGGTTGTTATTATGATTCCTAGTGTCATGTTAGGGTGTTTTGATCTTTCTAGTATCATGTTTAGGGTAACAACTAAAAAATCCTAATATCAAGTATGATTAAAAGTATGATGCTTCCTATGTTCTTTCCTAATAATCATGTTAGGGCTAAATATTTGATCTTTGATGTTTAGTGACATGCTAGGGTTTGTTATTAATCATATTAGTATCATGTCTAGAATCTTGCTATTATTATGCTTTAACATGATTATTTTTATAACTATTATAATAATTATGATTTTTATGATTATTATTATTATGATGATTATTATTATTATGTTGCTTGATTTATATTATTGTTATTGCTTGATCACGCCTTTTATGCATGTTTAAAGGGAATTTGTACTTGTAATCATGCTTAATAAGATAATTAATAATATTGTTTAGGGTTAATTTGATTATAATTCAAGTAATCACCAACAATAGTTTTATTTGTGCATTAATATTCAATCAACATAGATAACCAGGTTTAGGGTAATCCTAATGATTGCATGTCAGTCAGAAAGCGCACATGAATACGATCAGAATAAAGTAGAGGCCTATTATTAGGGCAGGTTCAATCTCTTTTAGGTTGAATTTGTACCTTCATCCTCGAACTACCAGTCATGGTTCTAGACCTATTGGAGTTGACGATCTCCTGGATCATTAAGGGGTGTAACCTTCACCTCGTAAACGGTTTACAAGAGTCGCCAACAAGTTTTAGGAACTTGTAAACCGTTCACGAGGTGAAGGTTACACCCCTTAACGATCCAGGAGATCGTCAATTCAAATAGGTCTGGAACCATGACTGGTAGTTCGGGGATGAAGGTACGAATCCAACCTAAAAGAGATTGAACCAGCCCTAATAATAGGCCTCTACTTTATTCTGATCGTATTCATGTGCGCAATCTGACTAACATGCAATCAATAAGTCTACTCTAAACCTGTTTATCTATGTTGGTTGAATATTAATGCACAAATAAACTATTATTGGCGATCACTTGAATTATAATCAAATTAACCCTAATCAAGATTATAAATTATCTTATTAAGCGTGATTATAAGAACAAATTCCCTTTAAACATGCATAAAAGGTGTGATCAAGCAATAACAATAAATATCAAGCAACATAATAATAATCATAATAACAATTATCATCATAATAATAATCATCATGTTAAAGCATAATAATAGCAAGATCCTAGGCATGATACTAACAAGATTAATAATGAACCCTAGCATGTCACTAGATAATAAAAATCAAAGCTTTAGCCCTAACATGATATTAGGATAGAAAATAGGAAGCATCATAGAAAACACAATTGTCATATTTGATAATAGAAATTATAGTTGTTACCCTAAACATGATACTAGGAAGATCAAAACACCCTAACATGACACTAAAAATCATAATAACAACCTAAGCATGACTTCTATATCATAACATCAATAAAAACCATTAAAGCACTTACTTTGATGCCTCGTATCTCTTTCTAATAACAAAATACACGCGTTAGTAACTTCAAGGAAAATATAAAACAAACAATTAAATTAAATAATTGAAATAGAGATTAGGGACCAAACCCTCAGAAATTAAAACCTTTTACGCCTAGGGCGAAGGCAACTTCGAACAATGCTAGGTGTTTCTTGGTCTTGTGAACGCGGAATTTTGTATAAAAGGTTGGTTTAGAAAAGAGAGAGAGAGAGAACAAGCTTTATCTTAGAGGGAGAAGAGATTTAGAGAGTATTGATGATTGTTGGTGATGAAAAACGAAGATTTTAAGAGGCTATTTATAGAGAAAATCAGCCAAAAAGATAGAAAAACCACTACAAGAAAAATCTCTTTTCGTAGAGATTATTTCGTAGCGATTGTACATTCGCTACAATGCAAGTATGTTTGTAAAATAATTAAGGATGTCGTATCATTTTTACAATCGCCATGGTTTTCCCATATAAAATCGATACAAAAAACATAATAATACATATCAACTCTAGTTTTACACATTTATATAATTTTGAGAAATCGTAACATTTACAATTGCCACTAAATCCTAAAAATTGATGCGAAAAGCCTTTTCAACATTAGATATATAAATATTGTTTGACAAAGAATACATAAAATATGTCATAGCTTATTGGTGAAACATTTAATATAAGAGTTTGAAGTTGCATGTTCGAATCTTGTAAAGATCATACGCATGTTTATTTATTTTATTTTTTTGAAGAAAATGAGTTAAACATTTATAGCGATTGTAATCGCTACAATAATCACAACGATTGGATGTAGTTTTTCGTTTCAATTATTGAGGTCTACCCCAACGATATTGAAAACCACTACTAAAGGCTAAGGCAACGGGGGATATTGTATCGAATGACTATTCGTTGGAAAAGCTTTTTGTTGCATTTACAATCGATACTAAAGGTTAAAATTATCGCTACAAAGAGGTTATTTTCTTGTAGTGAACAAATCAGAGTTTCGACGAGGATAAAATAAGTTAGCGCCAGGCGCTAACGCCAGGCGCCAGGCGCCAGGCTTAGCGCCAGGCGCTAATGTCTGGAATTAGGAGCTAATCAATTTCTTTCATGCGTTTTCTAATTTCAGATAATATTTAACCGTACAAAAGGACAAAATCGTATTTTCCTTAAAAATACTCTTTTATTCTGGTTAAAACTCTAAAAAGTCAACAAAAGTCAATTTATCAATGCAAATTGAATTAGGAATGAAAAAAACCTTCTAGAAGAATATAGAAGACTAAAACCATTCCTAATTGCATTAGGACTGATAAATCCATATTAGGCCCTCCTCTAGATCATTGGGCCGCATATAAGGCTCAAATCGGGCCCAATTTAGTAATTTGGCCATAACTTCCTCATTATTCATCGGAATTGGGCTTATAATATATCGTTGAAAAGCTCTTTTCAAGCCCCATCCAACGACACTATTATTGGACCCATATCATGGACCAACCAAACTGGATTTTCTGTTCTCTTAAAATAGGTTTTCAAAAACAGAGAGAAAAGAAAAGAAATTAAAACTATCCGCAACACTAGACTTTCCACACTTTCACTTCATTCGATTATGATTCGACGTGAAAGGTAATGATCACCGGGTTTGGTTTTGGGGAGACACAGATTGGTATCTACAGAAGCCCCCACTTTGACTGAGTTTGGAGAAACGCAAGTTTCGAAAACAAAAGTCAAAGTAGCGATAGGGACGGAGAATGATTCAGAACGTTCTGCGATCCTAAATCATTCTTGTCACGCCGATACCTGCAAACTAGCGTTAGTTAAACAGATAAAAGAGTTAAGAAACACGTATCTTGCACCGTCGAGCACACGTTTCTGAAGGTAACCGATTTTCTGCCGTACTATTGTATTTCTGTATTTTTGACGACCTTCTGCAACCTAGAGAATGCCGCCTGAAGACTGCTACACTGGTAACTGCCTCCAATCCCTCCATGATAGACTTCTGCAAGCTAGAGAACCCCATCGAAGATTGCTTCGCTTAAAACGACCTTCTAGCACTTTGTGACCATCTTCCGCAAGCCAGGGAACACGATCGAAGACAACTTCGCTTGAAATCATCTTCAGTTATTTTTTCCAACTCTCCGCAAGCTAGGGAACGATGCCGAAGATATTCTCGCTTGAAGCTATCCTCATTTGTTGCGATAATATTCCAAGGAAAATTACCGAAGACCCACGCTTGTCGATCTTGTAAATGCTCGCTTGAACTTTGCTTCCGCTATGCCTGTACGTCGGCGCTTTTGCTGCTTTTGAACCTGTTTGTCGGTGCTTTTTGTTGAATTTTGAACTTGTATATCAACGATTTTCTGCTAAATGAACCAGTATGTCGGTGCCTTGCGATGAGCCAATGCTTAGGCGCTTTAAGCTAAGTGAGACAATCATTCATCAGGTCAATCACTTTATGTAATTGTAATCAAGCCGATTACTAAATCATGTCAAATTGCTTAGAGGGGCTAACTGGCGTACCAAGGAACCCAAAATATATTGCAAGAGGTTGGAACAACCGCACTGAGTGGCTGAACATTTTGTCGCCACTGAAATTATACTGGCGCCACATATTTGGCTCTAGCGCCGGGCGCTAAGCTTTAACGACTGGTGCCAAGGCCTGTCGCTTGGCGCTAGAGTCGGGTTTTCCATAAATACCCTTCTCTTCTTCATTTCCGCTGCTGCTGCTCGTTTTTTGCTCGAGAATTCGCTCAGAACTTCAATTTACTCGTTCTTGCTCGTTTCTCAACTAAATTCGCTCAAATTTGTTGCAAATCAAAGCTTATTTCATCCATTTTCCTGATCTATGTATGTTTCCTTCAAACTCACTCCGGTTTTCATAAATTTTGTATAAGTTTGTTCATGTATTTCTTGAAAATTTGAAACTTAAACTGCTTAATTCTCTTTGTTTGTCAAATTTTATGCCATGAAATTGCTTGAGAATGTTTATATATTGACTTGGGAGTAATTTGAGACTTGTTTCACTCAATTTGGTGAAGAAACAAACAAATTACCATTGTTGGACCTCTTAAGGTCGGGAATACAATGTGGCTTGGTATTGACGTTTTTGCTAGCAATTCTTGTCCAATTTGTCAAAATAATTACTATAGTATTGCAAGAAATTGTTTGAATGCTTGAAAAATGCCGTATATGCTCAATTTGAATTTGTGCTCTGTTTTAGTACTACATACTCTGTTTTTTTTTTTTTTTTTTTTTTTTTTTTGCAAACATAGTATCATGCGACTAGGTGAACCTTAGATACTATAGAACCTTAATTTATGATAATTTTGCACAATGTAGCATGGCTAGACATCGAGGTTCTAGTTCACGGTCTCGAGACGTAGGACGGGAGCACGAGCCTGTAGAGGACGACACCGACCCGTCCACTTCTCTCGGCCCTCTCCCTGAGTGGGATGAGCGGACTTTGTACTTCTCTCCAGTCCACCACATTTTTGAGAGGGTGCGACGGGGAATCAAGCTTGGTAGGATGCGCTGCCATGGTTCAGGTAGAGACACTTTGGGTGACCTGTACAAGATGTATATCGGCAATGATGGAGAGGTGAGACTTCTCTGGGAGTCTTGCGAACTGGTTGCGCTTTTTGAGACCTCAGAGGCCATGATTGCCTCTAGCGGGGGGTTATCATGTGGTTTGTGCTATGGTGGAGTTCTTTTTGACACTACCAACACTTTTCACTTTCCTTGGGGTGAGATAATGGTCACCCCGACCGACTTCAGTCTTATTACGAGACTGGAGTTTAGCTCCGTTGCGCTGCCATTTGACAATGAGATCAACGTCTTTTCTCCCGAGGTTGAGGAGTTTTTGGGTCAGATTGTTGTTCGATTTTGTGCCGAGGTAGAGTCGACTCAGTTCAGCACGAAGGGGATTCGCTGTTCGACTCTAGCAGTGGCTTTCGATGATGATGCGACCACCCGAGAGCAGCGGGTGCGCAGCTTTGTGCTTATTTTGCTGTCAGGGACGTTCTCCCCTGACAAGGGTAGTAGAGTGCTGCTTTACTACCTACATGCAGTCCGTGATCTACATTTGATCAGGACTCAAGACTGGGCCAGCTTGGCCTATGCTGACTTCATTCGAGCATTACGAGACTCGTGTCGACACCGGTCCTTCACGGGGAACGTCGCTCTATCCGGCTTCTGGAGAGTCGTAGAGGTATACTTTATCTCCCTTTAAAGTTTAGCTCAAAGATTTGATTAGCACTTGCTAATAATTTTTTCCTTTTGTAGATCTGGTCTAACGAGTACTTTCCCTCGGTTGCGCCGGCGAGACCGTTGCCGCGCATGTTTTCAGTGAGTACCTCCTGGGGAAGCCGCCGTGCTGGGATGTATACTGCTTATGTCCTAGATTGGATCATCTCGGTATGGTTCTATATATATTTGAACACTTTGCAATACCTTCAACGGATTCTTATCTGACAGGCATTCTTTGCAGGAGCCTGATATGCTGTACCGGCCGTGGGTCGGCTTGGTTGTCCCCAGGTTAGCCGCGCAGTACACTGCTGAGCGTCGCTATTTCTTGGGGACATATGGAGCGATCGCGTATCTTGGAGAGATAGTTGCTATTCAGCATTCCTCGGACACTTTTGTCATTCCTGCTCCTCCACCGCGTCACATGTTCAACGCCGCGAGGTTGGTGAGCATGTCAGAGAGAGCTGGTACCCCTTGGCGATCTTATACGATCCCTAGGCGGTGCTTTGAGGAGGAGCTACTGCTATTGTTAGCTCCAGTTCCTGTACTGGGTGAGGAGGTGGCGGTATGATTTTCATCTTTTACCTTTCGTTAAGTTTCCCCCAAGTAACGTTTTACTGACTTTGATTTGCTTTTTCCAGGCTGGACCTACTGAGTTCGTGCCACCTCGTATGTCCATCCATTATCAGGGGACGTACAAGCCGATTGAGGAGATGATTCCTCCAGCTCCCGAGGGTGAGCGCTTCTTGGAGCGGTCGATCCCTCGTCACCAGACTCGGGTAAGCTTATTTATTTGCAACTTTTGTCCATATATGTTATGCATCATTACTGATTTTATTTCCTTGACAGTTCTCGCGCGAGGTGGTCACGACGACGGCACGATGCATAGATGCCTTCCAGAGCCAGCTCGTTCGGATGAGGAATGTGGCTACATATCGTCACGACGACGCTGTTTAGGAGGTAGTTTCCCTTCTTATTTTTGCTTTACTGCTTCTATTTTGCTTTTTTTGATTTATTTTCTTTTGTAGGGTCAGCCCATTCCTTCTCGTACTCGTACGAGACCTGAGGTGTGGAGAGAGCCGATGAGGTCTAGCTCGAGACGTCGCCGCACTGGTTCTGGCGGTCGGGGTAGTCGTTCTGAGGCTGCCCTCACCGAGGCGGTGGAGGGATCGGGCTCTTCATCTGAGGGTGCACATGTTGCGCCGGTAGGCCAAGGAGAGGCTACCTCGGCTCTTAGAGATGGTGGGATGTACGAGGTCGACTCGTCATCGCAGCAGCCTCCGCAGCCTCAGCCTCAGGTTGATCTTGGTTGGACGGGTCCTGTGCTGAGTTCTCCGCCTCCCGAGGAGACTGGAGCTGGAGCTGGAGCTAGTGGAGAGGTTACTCCTCGTACTGCGCAATTCTATGAGATGATGGGTGTACGTCCCCCGGCGCCGTAGTTTATTCCTGTACTTTTTGTATTTTTACTTTGTATATAACTTTGCCTTTATTTAGATTCATTATTTAGACATATTTGTATATATATGCTACTATGAATTTATTTTATATTTACTTTTTATTATTTATCATTTTTTCATTTTTTAATTTTTATGTGCATGTTTGTGTGTGCAAAGAATTGTAGTAATTAATTTTGCACAAAAATTCCGTCATTTTTATTATTGATGGAGAGTACCCGACTTTCTCCCCCAAAAGAAAAAATGAAAAAATAAAAGTAAAAAATATTGGATTTATAAAAACTTAAAGGTTAAGTTTAAATAGAATCCAAAAAATAATAAGATTAATATAATGGTTATATTTATTAAGAAGAAGGAAAAATAATTTAGAAAAAGGTATAAAAAAGAATAAAAAATCGCAAAGTATTTGGTCAAACTCGAATCAGGCAAAAAAACGCGGTTTTGAATTGCTTATATGATAAGACACGTCAGCGCCATCTGGCGCCACGCGTTTTGGGTTAGCGCCAAACGCTACTCTTAGTGTTTGGCGCCAGGCTCTGGCGTTTAGCGCTGATGAGCGCTGACTCCGAATCCTTTCTGGATTAAAACTGTGCCGATTTTGTGCATAAATAGCCCCCTGACCAGCCGATTTTCTTCATAATTTCAGCAGATTAAATATATTCTTAGCTTTTGAAAAAAAAATAATAATCATGTCTCTAGTCTCTAAAAGTTTTACCAACTTCACTCATGAGTGGTGTCGGTCTCTAATTGCCAAGGAGAGAAAAGAATTAGATGTTTTTTTTATATGGGGGGTATTTATGGTGTCAAAGGGGTAGATCGTGATGTAGACTTTATTCATACTGCCTTAGAATATTGGGATGTGGATACTCATTGTTTTAGACTAGGGTATGATGAAATTAGCCCGTTGCCGGAAGAATTCGGTGCTATCTTAGGCTTCCCTACATTAGATATTGTAGTAATCCCAAGAATAAACGAATATTATTTTAAGGATTTTGAGCGCTTCTTCAATTTAAAAGACACAGATCTAACAAAAATAGTAGATGGTAGCATAGTTAATTTGAAAGAATTTGCTTGTCATTTTTTTGATAGACCTTATTCTGAGTCTTTTCATGTTTATAGAAGAAGGACTTTTCTTTTTTGCATGCTTAATCAATATCTTCTCACTAGTGGTAGAACTAATGAGGGTCAAGCAATCATATCAACTATTTTGGAGCAGATTGTGGGAGAAATCCAATGCCTTTAATTGTTAGAGAGACTATGCTTAGTCTTGATAAATTAAAGAAAAATCCAAAAGCACCTTTTCGGGGCTCTCCAATTTTCTTACAGGTAGAAAAATAATATTTTTAATTACAGAAATCAAAAACATATTTTCGTATAGTAATATTAATTTATTTGCATTGTATTTTTTGACAGATGTGACTAATGGAAAGACAAGAATTAATTAGTCCTCTAGATAATGTTGAAAAGTACACTCCAAACTGCTTTGTAAGAAGAAAGAAACGCTTCTCTAAGATGGGGCGCCATGAATGGAAGAAAGTCTTTTGCTCTTGTAATTTTACCATCAAGTGGGTCATCCCTTGGTGGAAAATAGAAAAGATGGTTGGTGTCAACAAGCAACCTTTCTGCCGTCTTCCAAGCTTGTCCCGAATGACTTTTTATTATCCATGCAGGGTAAAAAGACAATACGACCTACTTCAAATATTTCCTTCTGGGGATCTTCGTCATCCCTATGAATTTCCTGTCTCTCAAGAAATGGACAAATTTGATACTTATTAGAGCGCTAGACCTTTATGGGAAGTGATTACCCTAAAGGTTCCTCCTTCCTTGCCCAATGATGTGAAGAAGTGGTGTAGGGAATATTTCATGTGTTAATCCCCTAGCTTGAACCCCACTGTTATCATACACTAAAGTACGGTGGCGTCCAAAGGGAAAGAAGATAGAGCAAAAGAGTCGCCATCAAATTTTTTTTAGGAACTTGTAAACCGTTCACGAGGTGAAGGTTACACCCCTTAACGATCCAAGAGATCGTCAACTCCATAAGGTCTTGAACCAAATAGGGTTCGGGGATGAAGGTACAAATCCAACCTAAAAGAGATTGAACCTGCCCTAATAATAGGCCTCTACTTTATTCTGATCGTATTCATGTGCGCTTTTTAACTAACATGCAATCAATAGGTTTAATCATAAACCTGTTTATCTATGTGGTTGAATTTAATGCACAAATAAACTATTATTAGCGATCACTTGAATTATAATCATATTACCCAAAACAAGATTATTAATTATCTTATTAAGCGTGATTACAAGTACCAATTCCCTTTAAACATGCAATTAAAAGGTGTGATCAAGCAATAACAATAAATAATCAAGCAACATAATAATAATCTTAAAAATAATAATCATCAAAATAATCATAATCATAAATCATAAAAATAATCGAAAATCATGTTAAAGCATAATAATAGCAAGATCCTAGGCATGATACTAACAAGATTAATAACAAACTCTAGCATGTCATTAACAATAAAAATCATATCTTTAACCCTATCATGATACTAACAATCATAAATATTAAAAGAAAATAAAAGGCATCATACTTTTAATCATAATTAATATTAACGTTACCCTAGACATGATCATAATAACAACCTAAACATAAACTCTATATCATAACATCAATAAAACCATTAAAATACTTCATTTGATGCCTCGTACCTCTTTCTAATAACAAAATACACACGTTAGTAACTTCAAGGAAAAAAATAAACAAAACAACTAAATTAAATAATGGAAATACAGATTTGGAACCAAACCCTCAGAAATTAAACCTTTCACGTCTAGGGCGAAGGCAACTTCAAATATGGCTAGGTGTTTCTAGATCTAATGAATGCGGAATTTTTATATTTGAGAGAAACTAGTTTAGAAAAAGGAGAGAGAGAGAGATCAAGAAAATCTTGATGAGAGTTGGTGAAAACTAGGTCTCGTAAACGGAGTTTTTAGCACGTTATTTATAAAGAAAATCAGCCAAAAAGATAAAATATCAAAACAGAGTCTGGCGCACATAAAACCTGATCAGCGCCAACGCTGGCTATTGGCAACAGGCGCCAAGCATAGCGCCAAGCGCTACAGTTGGCGTTTGGCGCTGATCTGGAAATTCACGCGTTTTCTTAAAATCAGATATAAATTGCCATACAGGAGGATAAAATCGTATTTCCCTCAAAAATGCTCTTTGATTCTAATTAAAACTCTGAAAAGTCAACAAAAGTCAATTTATCAATGCTAATTGAATTAGGAATGAAAAGAACCTTCTAGAAGAATCTAGAAGACTAAAACCATTCCTAATTGCATTAGGAATGATAAATCTATATTAGGCCCTCCTCTAGATCATTAGGCCGCATATAAGGCTCAAACCGGGCCCAGTTTAGTAAATCGCCCATAACTTCCTCAATATTCATAGGAATTGGGCTTATAATATATCGTTGGAAAGCTCTTGTCAAGCCCCAACCAACTAAACTACTATTGGACCCATATCATGGACCAACCAAACTGGATTGGCTGTTTTATTAAAATAAGTTTTCAAAAACAGAGAGAAGAGAAAAGAAATAAAACTATCCGCAACACTAGACTTTCCACACTTTCACTTCATTCGATTATGATTCAACGTGAAAGGTACTCATCCCCGGGTTTGGTTTTGGGGAGACACAAATGGGTGTCCACAGAAGCCCCCACTTTGACAGAGTTTGGAGAAACGCAAGTTTCAAAAACAAAAGTCAAAGTATCGATATGGACAGAGAATGATTCAGAACGTACTGCAATCCTAAACCACTCTTGTAACGCCGATACCTGCAAACTAGCGTTAGTTAAACAGATAAAAGAGTTAAGAAACGCGTATCTTGCACCGCCGAGTACACGTCTCTGAAGGTAACCGATTTGCTGCCGCATTGCTGTTGTTTTGATGAGCTCCTGCCAAGAGAATGCCATCCCGCTTGAAAACTGCTACGCTTGTAACTGCTTCCAATTTAGAAGACTACTTCGCTTGAAACGATCCTCTTCTGCTTTAATAATATTCCACGTCCAAGGGAATACCATCGAAGATTATTTCGCTTGAAATAATCCCCTTCCGCATTGATAACATTCCACGTCCAAGGGAATACTATCGAAGATTGCTTTGCTTGAAACAATCCTCATCCGCATTGTTAATATTCCACGTCTAAGGGAATACTATCGAAGATAATTTCGCTTGAAATCACCTTTAGTTGTTTGTGACAACTCTCCACAATATAGGAATGTCGTCGAAGATATCCTCGCCTGAAGCTATCCTCATTTGTTGCGATAATTTTCCAAAGGAAATTACCGAAGATCTTCGCTTGTTGATCTTTAAAAGCTCGCTTGAACTTTGCTTCCGCTATGCCTGTACGTCGGCGCTTTTGCTGCTTTTGAACCTGTACGTCGGTGCCTTTTGCGAATGAACCAATACGTCGGTGCCTTTTGCGAATGAACCACTACGTCGGTGCCTTTTGTTAATGAGCCAATGCTTAGGCGCTTTAAGCTAAGTGAGACGATCTTTCATCAGGTCGATCACTTTATGCAATCAAGCCGATTACTAAAAATCGTGTCAAATTTCTTAGAGGGGCTAACTGGCGTACCAAGGAACCCAAAAATATATTGCAAAAAGGTAGAACAACCTCACTGAGAGGCTGAGCATCCTGGCGCCACTGAAAAAGCATCAGCGCCACACAACTAGCCTTAGCGCCAGGCGCTGGGATTGGCGCCAGGCTCCAAGCCTGATTGTTGACGCCCAATCCTAGCGCTTGGCGCTAAAACGGGGTTTTCCTTAAATACCCCTTTCTTCTTCATTTTCGCTGTTTTGCTCGTCGTGTTTTGCTAGAAAATTCGCAGAATTTCATTTTCTTCGTTCTTGCTTGTTTCTCAACCAAATTCACTGAAATTTGTTGCAAATCAAATCTCTTTTCATCCACTTTCCCGATCTATGTAAGTTTTCTTCGAAATCACACCGGTTTTTATAAATTTTGCACATGTTTATATTCGAATTTTATGAAATTTCGAAACTTAGAATGCTTAATTCTCTTTATTTGTCAAATTTTATGCCATGAATTTGCTTGATTATGTTTATATATTGCCTTGGTAGTAATTTGAGACTTGTTTGAGTCAATTTGGTGAAGAAATCAGCGAATTGCCATTGTTGGACCTCTTGAGGTCGGGAATACAATGTGGCCTGTTCTTGATGTTTTTTGCTAGCAATTCTTGTCCAATTTGTCACAATAATTACTATAATATTGCAAGAAATTGTTTGATTGCTTGAAAAATGTCGTTATGCTCAATTTGAATTTGTGCTCTGTTTTAGTACTACGTACTCTGTTTTTTTTTTTGCGAACATAGTATCATGCGGCTAGGCGAACCTTAGATACTATAGAACCTTAATTTATGATAATTCTGCACAATGTAGCATGGCTAGACAGCGAGGCTCTGGTTCACGGTCCCGAGCCACTCGACGGGAGCATGAGCCCATGGAGGACGACGCCGCGCCGTCCACTTTGCTTGGTCGACTCCTTGAGTGGGATGAACGGACCTTGTTCTTTTCCCCCGTCCACCACATTTCTGAGAGGGTGAGACGGGGTATCACCGTTGGGAGGACGCGTTGTCACTACTCTGGCTGTGACGGCTTGGGCGATCTATAAAAGATGTACATCGTCAGGGACATCGAGATGAGACTCGTATGGGAGTCTTGCGGTCTTGCTGCATTGTTTGAGACCTCCGAGGCGATGGTTGCCTCCAGCGGGGGTCACCACATAGTGGGTGCTTTGGTGGAGTTCTTCTAGGACACCACCAACATTTTCCACTTTCCCTAGGGTGAGATGATGGTCACTCCTACCGACTTCAGTCTCATCACAGGATTGGAGTTCAGCTTTGTGCCACTACCGTTCGACAGTGGGATCGACGTCTTTTCTCCTGAGGTCGAGGAGCTGTTGGGGCCGATTACTATTCGGGCCCGAGCTGAGGTAGAGTCGTCTCAGTTCAGCGCTAGGGGGATTCGCCGCTCGACTATGGCAGCGGCTTTCGACAATGGTGCGACCACCCGAAGCATCGAGTGCGCATCTTTGCGCTTATTTTGTTATCAGGGACGTTCTCCCCTTACAAGGGTAGTAGGGCGCTGCTTTACTACCTTCCTGCCGTCCGCGATCTATATCGGATCGGGACTTACGACTGGCCCAGCTTGGCCTACGCTGACTTAATTCGTGCGATGAGGGACTCGTGTCGACACCGGTCCTTTGGGACGAATGTTGCTTTGTCCAGCTTTTGGAGGGTCGTAGAGGTAAACATTATTCCCTATAAAGTTTAGCTCTACATTTTAGCTAGCACTTGCTGATAATTTTAACTTCTTGTAGATCTGGTTCTACGAGTACTTCCTTTCTGCTATGCCGGCGAGACCGTCGCCGCGCAGGTTTCCAGTGAGTGCTTCTTGGGGCAGCCGCCGTGTGGGGATGTCCACTGCGTATGTCCGAGACTGGATCATCGCGGTATGATTCTTTTCTTATTTGCCATTTTGTGATGTTTTAGGTAGATTCTCGCCTGATTGATGTTCTTTACAGGAGCCTGAGGTGGTGTACCGGCCGTGGGTCCGCCTGGTAGTCCCTGGGTTAGCCTCACAGTATTCTGTTGAGCGTCGCTATTTCCTGGGGACTTATGGAGCAATCGCATACCTTGGAGAGAGGGTTGCTAGACAACATTCTTCCGATACCTTTGTCGTTCCTACTCCTCCACCACGTCACATGTTTGACACCGCGAGGTTGTTGAGCATGTCAGAGGGAGCTGGTACCCCTTGGCGATCTTGCACGATCCCTGGGCGATGCTACGCGGAGGAGCTACCGCCGTTGTTAGCTCCAGTTCCTGTATCGGCTGAGGATGTGGCGGTACGATTTTTCAGCTTTTATTTTTCGTTAAGTAGCCCCCAAGTGATGCTTTACTGACTTTGTTTTGCTTTATCAGGACGATGCTGCTGAGTTCGTGCCACCCCGTATGTCTATCCACTACCAGGGGACGTACGGGCCGATCGAGGAGATGATTCCTCCAGCTCCTGAGGACGAGCGCTTCGTAGAGCGGTCGATTCCTCGCCACCAGACTCGGGTAAGCTTATTTATTTGCAACTTTTGTCCATATATATATTACGCGTGTTTACTGACTTATTTCCTTGAAAGTTCTCGCGCGAGGTGGTTACGGCGATGGCACGATGTATAGATGCCTTCCGGAGCCAGCTTGTCCGGATGAGGAACGTGGCTACCTACCGTCGAGACGCCGCCGTTCAGGAGGTAGTCTTTCTTTCATATGTTTTTGTACTACCGCTTCGATTTTGCCTTGTTTCTGATTTTAATTCCTTTTGCAAGGTCAGTCTATTGCTTCTCGTACCCGCACGAGACCTGAGATGCTAAGGGATCCGGCGAGGTCTAGCTTAAGACGTCGCCGCACTACGTCAGGGGGTAGAGGCGGTCGCTCTATGGCTGCCCGTGCTGATGTGGCAGAGGGCTCGGGTTCTTCCTCTGAGGGTGCTCATGCTGCGCCGGTAGGCCAGGGAGAGGCTACCTCGCCTCTTAGAGGTGGTGGGATGTACGAGATTGGCTCGTCATCGCAGCAGCCTCCGTAGCCTCATCCTCAGGTTGATCTTGGGTGGAGTGGACCCACGTTCAGTTTTCCTCCTCCTGCGGAGACTAGAACTGATACTGGTGCTGGAGCTGGAGCAGGTGAAGGGGTTACTCCTCGTACGGCGGATTTTTATGCGATGATGGGTTTATCTCCCCTAGCGCCGTAGTTTGTACCTGTGTTTTTTTATTATTTATTTGACTTTGTATAGAACTTTGCCTTTTAGTTAGACTCATTTTTGTAGACATATTTTGTATATACATACTATTATGAGTTTATTTTATTTATCATGTTTTTTCATTTTTTAATATTATTACTATTTTGTGCATGTTTGTGTTTGCAAGAAAGTGTGACAAGTAATTTTGCGCAAAAATTCCGTCATTATTTTTATTGATGGAGGGTATCCGACTTTCTCCCCTAAAAAGAAAAATGAAAAAAGGAAAAGTCAAATAAAATGTAGGTTTATAAAAATTTGGAAATTAGTTTGAATAAAAATCCAAAAAAAATAATATAATTAATATAATAGCTATATTAATTAAAAAAAGAATAAAAAGATGTTTAGAAAAAGATAAGGAAGCCGTAAAGTCATTAGTAGACTCGAATTAAGGTAAAAACGCGGTTTTAGAAAGCGCGTATGTCGAGGTAAATTGGCGCCAGCTGGCGCCACGCATATGGGTGTAGCTCCAGGCGCTACACTTAGCGTGTGGCGCCAAGCTTTGGCGTCTGGCGCCTATAGCGGCGTCTAGCGCCAAGTAGCGCTGACTCCGTATCCTACCCCGATTAGAACTGCTCCGATTTCGTGCATAAATAGCCCTCTGCCCAGCTGATTATTTTCATAATTTCAGCAAATAAATTAATTCTTGACCTTAGAAAAAATAATATCATGTCTCTAGTCACCAAAACTTTTACCCAATACACCCATGAATGGTGTCGGTCTCTTAATGCCAAAGAAAGAAAAGAATTAGATTTGTTCCACTTGGGGGGAATTTATAGTATCAAAGGGGTAGATCTTGACTTAGATTTTATTCATACCGCTCTAGAATATTGGAATGTTGATACTCATTGCTTTAGAATAGGGTATGATGAAATTAGCCCTTTGCCGGAGGAATTTGGTGCTATTTTAGGTTTCCCTGCAATAGACCTCATAGTAATCCCTAGAATAGATGCTTATTATTACAAGGATTTTGAACGCTTCTTCAATTTAAAAGAAAGGGATTTATCTAAAATAGTAGATGGCAACATAGTTAATTTGAGAGAATTTGCTCGCCATTATTTTGATAAACCTCTCTCCGAATCTTTTCATATTTATAGAAGAAGGGCTTTCTTATTTTGTATGCTTGATCAATTTTTTCTTAGTAGTGGTAAAAATAATGAGGGTCAATCAATTATAACCACCGTACTAGAACAAATTGAATCAGGGAGAAATCCAATGCCATTGATAGTTGGAGAGACTATGATTAGTCTTGATGAATTGAAAAGGAACTCAAAAGCACCTTTTCGGGGTTCTCCAATTTTATTACAGGTAGAAAAATAATATTTTTAATCACAGAAATCAAAAATATATTTTTGTATAGTAATAATAATTTATTTGCATTGCAATTTTTTACAGGTGTGGCTAATGGAAAGGCTAGAATTAATTAGCCCTCCGGACAACATTGAGAAGTACACTCCAAATTGCTTCGTGAGGAGAAAGAAACGCTTCTCTAAAATGGGGCGCCATGAATGGAAGAGAGTCTTCGAATCTCGTAACTTTGCTATCAAGTGGGTCGTCCCGTGGTGGAAAATAGAAAGGATGGTTGGTGTGAACAAGCAACCTTTCTGCCGTCTTCCAAGTTTGTCCCGTATGACTTATTACTATCCCTGTAGGATAAAAAGACAATACAACTTACTTCAGAATATTCCTTCCGGAGATCTTCGTCCTCCCTACAAGTTCCCTATCTCCCAGGAAGTAGACAGATTTGATGCTTATTGGAGTGCTAGACCTTTATGGGATGTAATTACCCAAAAGGTTCCTCCTTCCTTTCCCAATGATGTGAAGAAGTGGCTTCTGAAGAAACCTTCCAAGGATTCGAAGAAAAATCAGGGTAAAACTGATGTGAAGAGTCGTCTAGGCGACAGGGTGATTCCTGCCAAGGAACGCTTAGGTGAAAGAGTAGAATTCAAAACACCTGCAATGCCTAGGAAGAAAAGTACTACAAAAGATAAGGGAAAAAGGAAAGCTGACAGCACAGAGAAAAAAGCTTGGGTAGAAAAGAAGCATGGAGTCGTATCTGAAGGGGAAACTATATACTCTAAGATTGAATGTAGGTCCTCTAAAGGATGCCTACTAGCTAAGGTTATGGATGAGGAGGAGGAAGCAGACAAAAATTGGAAAAGGGCTAGGAAAGAAAAGAAAGATTAGGAGCATTGCTTAATTTCCAATTAGTAGACTTAGTTTATGTTTTTCTTATTTAAAGTTAATTTATTTCAGCTTTATTAAAGTTCCATCAATAATGTAACTTTTTTCATTAATTAAATTTCAGCTTTTAATTAAATTATTTACTTTAAATTTATTTTATTAAAGCAATGAAAACCGAAAAAATTAATTTTTAAAAAATTCTTCGAGTACGGAAGTCGAAAATTTTCCAAAAAACACCGAAATATTCCTTGAATTTAACTGTGAATTGGCGTCACTTGTCTGCGGCTGGCGCCAGACGACAGTGCCGTCGGCTGGCGCTAATGCCCAACTGCTGGCGCTGGACTGTTTTCTGTGACGCCGATATCGAATTTTTAATTAATTCTGGGCGCGAGATTTTTTTTGAAAAATAAAGTGGCTGCACCCGTAAAGGGTTGCCTACGTATCCTTTCTTAAGGAATCAGGCCAAACGTAGCTCTCTTGAGTATCCTACTCAAGTAATCATGGGTAGTATTTCTTAAGTTGGTCAAGATTTGTCATATTCAAGAACTCATTACCATCCATATCATTTAGTTTTGCTACGCCTCCTGATAGGATTGTTTTAACAATGTAGGGTCTAGACCAATTAGGTCTAAATTTTCCCCTTGGATCTAAAACATTCTTCCTTAATGCTTTTAACACCAAGTCTCCTACTTTGATGTTTCTTGTCTCGACCTTCTTATTAAAATTCCTAGCCATACGAGTTTGATAATATTGAGTGTGATGTAGAGCGTCTAGTCGTTTTTCATCGAGTAGAATTAATTCTTCATATCTTTCCCTAGTCCATTCAACTTCATCGAGTTTTCTCTCTAACGTGATGCGTAGAGATGGAATCTCTAGTTCGACAGGTTGTATGACATCCATTCCATAAACCAAAGAAAACGACGTATTTCCTGTTGATGTACGGATTGACGTGCGGTAACCCCACAACGCGAAGTGAAGTTTGTCAGGCCAATCCTTATAATTTTCCGTCTTTTTCTCAATGATAGTCTTTAAATTTTTATTAGCTGCCTCGACTGCTCCATTTTCTTGAGGTGTGTAAGGGGAAAAATGATGGTGTTGAATGCCATTTTTTTGTAACAATTCTTCACATTCGGCTTGAAAGTGAGTTCCATTGTCACTTATCATTTCATGTGGGACTCCGTTTCGACAAATAATATTTCTCTCGATAAAGAGTGCTACATGTTTGGTAGTGAGTTTAGCGTATGATTGCGCATCAACCCACTTTGTGAAGTAATCAATTGCTACTAGTATATATTCGTGGCCTCCTGTTCCTGGGGGATTGATTTTGCCGATGATGTCAATTCCCCATTTAGAGAATGGCCATGGAAACGTATAGGTGTAGAGCAAGGATGGAGGAACATGTTTTAAATTGGCATAGATTTGGCACTTAGGGCATCTTTTTACATATTGATGGCAATCCCTATTCATTGTCGTCCAATAATATCCTTCTCGCATTATTTTTTGGACTAACATTTTGCCATTTATATGAGTGCCACAGATTCCTTCGTGGACTATCCTCATTGCTCTTTGTGCATCCTTTTTTCCTACACATAAGAGCGCTCGACCCTTAGGTATCCTTTTATGTAGCTCGTTGTCTATGAGTACATATTGGGAACCCAAGAGTCTTAATGCTTGTTTTGCTCTTTTGTCAGCGTGGGGAGGGTATTCTTCTTTGGTGACATAATTGAGTATATCCGTGTACCACAGTTCTTCTTCTCCTTCTTCTTCTTCGGCTTGGACTACTTCGTCGTCTTCTATAGCCTGGATGTATGCTGGTTTGTGCCTTTTCTCTATAGTTAGAGGCATTTGCTCGATTTCCGTGGGAATCCTAACTATTGAGGCTAGTCTTGCCAAGGCATCAGCGAATTGATTTTCTTCCCTAGGTAGATATGTGTATTCTACCTTCTCTAACTGATCGGTAAGAGTTTCCAGATAGGTTTGGTAAGGGGCTAGACTTTCGCTCCTTACTTTCAACCTCTTAGATATTTGATTGATAATCAAAGAAGAGTCTCCGAATATCCTTAACTTTTTTACTCCCAATGCCAAAGCTGTTTCAAGGCCTACCACACATGCTTCATGTTCAGCAGCATTGTTGGTAACGTCGAAATCAAGCTTTATGGAGATTGGAACATGTTCTTCTTTAGGTGATACTAGTAATACTCCAACGCCACATCCCTTTTGGTTTGAGGCTCCGTCGAAGTACAAGGTCCAAGTATCATCTTCAGTGACCATTAAGTCTTCATCTGGAAATTTGTTGTCTTGTATTGGCGTCGAGTCTTCTATTGGAAAATCTGCTAGAAAGTCTGACACCGCAGATCCTTTGATAGTTTTTGCGGCATAAACCTTACATCAAACTGGGCTAGATTGACTATCCATCTCGATATGCGTCCATTGAGTGTAGATTTCTTGAATAGATACTTGAGTGGATCTAATCGGGTGACTACGAAGACGGTATGCACTAGCATGTAATGTCTTAACTTGGTTGTGGCCCACACCAAGGCGAGGCACAACTTCTCAAGTGGTGTATAGCGTGCTTCGTATTCGAGCATCTTCTTGCTTAGATAGTAGATTGCGTTTTCTTTGCCTTCTACTTCTTGTGCTAGCATAGCTCCCATTGTCTCTTTGGTAACCGTCAAATATAACCTAAGAGGTATTCCGGGAAGTGATGGTGCTAATATGGGAAGATTTGCAAGATAGGATTTGATCTTTTTAAAGGGTTTATGACACTCGTCATCCCATATCACTGGTACATTCTTCTTGAGCTTTTTGATGATTGGTTCACATATTGTCGTCAATTTTGATATGAACCTACTCATGTATTGCAACCGGCTAATAAATCCTCGAATCTGTTTCTCGGTTTTGGGCGGTGGCATTGATATGATTGCTTTGATTTTGTTTGGGTCTATCTCTATTCCTCTAGAGCTTATGACATAACCCAAAAGCTTGCCTGAGGTGACTCCAAAAGCACACTTAGATGGATTCAACCTCATATTATATTTTCTTAGCCTTTCGAAAAATTTCCTTAAGGCTACTTGATGGCCTGGACGGCCTTTTGATTTTACAATCATGTCGTCGACATATACTTCGACTTCTTTATGCATCATGTCATGAAGAAAGGCAGTTGCTGCACGTTGGTAAGTAGCACCCGCGTTTTTCAACCCGAATGACATTACCGTGTAGCAAAAAGTGCCCCATGATGTTATAAAAGTTGTTTTCTCCATGTCTTCTTCTGCCATGTGAATCTGATTATAACCTGCGTACCCATCCATGAATGAGAGAAGCGCGTGATTTACCGTGTTATCTACCAGAATATCGATGTGTGGTAAAGGGAAGTCGTCCTTTGGACTTGCCTTGTTTAGATCTCGATAGTCGACACACATTTTTACCCTTCCATATTTTATCGGAACAGGGACGACGTTGGCGACCCATTCGGGGTATTTGGATACCTTGATGAAACCTGCATTTATTTGTTTTTGGACTTCTTCATTTATTTTAAGAGCTACGTTGGGTTTCATTCGACGTAACTTTTGTTTTACATGTTTCATTCCTGGTTAGTGGTATAGTGTGTTGAGCTATTTCTCTATTAATGCCTGGCATATCTTCGTATAACCAAGAAAATACATCGATGAATTCTTTAAGTAAGTTAATTAAATCGGTTCTTTCTTGTTCATTAAGTGTTAATCCGTTTTTAACTTCTCTTTCATTGGTTGAATCATTTGAGATATCAATCGTTTCAGTTTCTTCAATTACCGGTGTTTTCTTTTCGAGTGTTTCCATTGCTTTAATAATTTCTTTGTCTGTTTCATTGTTAGTTAAGCAATGCTCGTCATCTTGGGTTAGAGAAGAACACAAGAAATAAGGAGAAGGAGAAATATTATTATACTCTGAGATCATTACATCAAAGAGTGATATGTCCTCAGGGACTTGATCACTAACTATTCTAGGAGAAGAAATAGAGGGAGGAGGTGCTACTACTAAAGACCTAGAAGACTCTATAGGGAGAGACTCCGAGTCAAACTCTGACTTAGACGACTCTTCAAACATTGGTCCTTGCCCTGTCGTGATGGATATTTTTCTTCCACTTGGAGTAGTCACCTTGATAGTCTTGTGCAACCCTTGTAGTGATCCTTCAGTTGGAGTGATTAGCTTCGAGGGATCAAAGCTTTCGCTTTGTAGGACTGTTTGAATGAGTGAGGAGTTGTCTTCTCTGTAATTTGGCTCATTCTTTTCTCGCCCAAATAGTAATCCCATGAAGTTAAAGTCAAAGCATGGGGGTGTTTTCTCCTTATGGACAGGAGTTGGGATTTCATCTGTGAAATAACAATCCAAGAAAATTTCAAATCCCGGTTGCCTTATGTCATTTACAACAAATGGCTCGGGAAATTCATGGCATGGATAGTCCTCTCCTTCTTTTATAAATTGACCATTAAGTGTAAGAGGGTACTGATCCATTAGGATTGCTTTCTTTTGAGTGCGAGCGTCTCTACGTGCCTTTGATTTTTTCTGGGCTCGCTTGAGATCTTTCCGAGTCGGTTCGAAACCAAGTCCGAAAGTGTCTAACTTGGGGAGGCCAGGTGACTCCATCGATTTTGCTATTCCTTTCTTCTTTCCTAGGGTCATCCCAGGAAAATGTCCTAGTTTCTTTAGAATAGCATTTACAGTCATGTTGGAATGGGGGTCATGGAAAAGAGGGGTCCTTTCATCCTCCTGGATTAAGGAGACTTCTTCGTTAAAGCCCCATAAGTCTTCATCATCCTCGTCGTGCTCTACATTAATGATTGGATTTTCTATAGACTTGATCCTCATAGGCGAAGCATCAATGGTGATAGGAATTCCCACAACTATAGCTTTTACTTGTTGGTGGAGAGATGAGGGGACGACCTTTAGGTCATGAAGCCAAGGGCGTCCCAACAGCAAATTGAACGAAGCTTTAATGTCTATAACTTGGAAAGTAGTAGCATGTTCTATTGCTCCCGCCGTTACATTCAGGGTAATTTTACCAAGAGCTTGACGACGAGTGTTGTCGTAGGCCCTTATTTCTTGTGTAGACGGAGTTAAATCTTCATCCCTTATGCCTAACATCCTCGCAGTTCTAAGTGGACAGACGTTGATGGCCGATCCATTGTCTACAAGAGTCATAGGAACATTCATTCTCTTGCAAACTACTGTGAGGTTTAATGCCTTGTAATGTTTGTCACCTTCTGGAGGTAGATCCTTGTCAGTAAAGGTGATCAAATTGATTGGACTAGGAAGATCACTTGTGAGGAGGTTGGCTAACCCCTCAGGAGTAGTGTCAGAATCTATCCCTATTTTGTCCAAGGCATTCATTACAGCCAACCTATGTTCTCGAGATGTCGCCAAAAGTTTCCATACGTTCATCTCAACTTTTGTCTTCTTAAACTGCTTAATGATATCATTGTCTCCAATGATAGGTATGGGAACTTGTTGTGTGGTCGACATAGGTTATGTTGAAACGGGAGGTTGCATTCTCCCGGATCTTGTGAGGAAGTCTATCGATGAGTCTTCTTCAGCCCAAAAGTCATCCATGGTGTACGACACAGAAGGTGGAGATCCTACTATGTCTTTTAGGTAGACATCTTCTTCGTCACTATCCCAAACTCCATTAATGGTTGCATCGTCTTCTCGTGGAATTTGGACTAGTTTCTTTTCATCAATCATTTTCTGAACTAAATCCTTGAATTTGAAACAGTTTTCGATAGTGTGACCCCCTGATTGATGATACTGAAAGTAATATCTATCTGTCCTTTTCAATGATTCGAATGGTCTTGGTTCGAGAGGTTTGATCTCGCCACTCTCGGAGAGCATTTCGAACATTTGTGCATATGGGATCCCAATTGGAGTGTAAATTCTATTACTCTTCTTGGGTTTTTCAGTGACTTGTAAAGGAAAACGCTTTGCCTCATAAGTCGTTCCCATGGGTGTGAATTCTCTCTTGGGTTTATCTTTCTGGAGTGGAACCTCGTCATATTTCTTTTGAAGTTCCTTTATAGCTTTGAGAGTTTCACGTAGCAAATGCGACCCTTTAATCATAGACAGTGTGAGCGATTGTATGTCTTCTTTACTTGCCGATTCTAGAAGGCTATCCATGGCGTCGAAGAATATCTTCTCGTCTTCTTCAATGACATGGATTTCTTTGATAGGTTTAATGAGAGACGAGGGGTCAACCTCGTTTTCCACATCAAAGATAGTCAAGGCATGAGCAAGAGGTGCATTATCAATGCTTGGCTTCTTGCTGGCAGGGGGTAATGGTAGCTTGTTGTTATCAATTAAGTCTTGGATAGCTTCCTTAAGCTTCCAACAGTTTTCGGTGAGATGGCCCCTACCTTGGTGATACTTACAGTGTGCATTGGGGTTCCAATTAGCCAACCTCTTTTCAACTGGTGGGTCCCCAAATGGTCTAATAAGAGTTATAAGACATTTTGCATTTAATCGATCAAATGCGGTGTCATAACTCATGCCAATAGGAGTAAAGTTTCTCCTAAATGGTTTCTTTTGTCCTTGATTATTCATAGTAAGGACTTCACCTAAATTAAAAGTGCTAACGTTGTTCAAGTGGGTGGTTTTGGAAGAAGAAGGATTGTCGTTCTTCTTTCCTTTCCAGCCACTGTTGGCAGCTTTTAACTTAGCCAGGTCGTCTTCAATATTGATCCCAATGTCGTAGACAACCTTGAAGGTATGGAGATTATTTTGATACTTGAGATGCTTGGATTATTTTTCTTGAAGGTTTTTGATGAACAACCTTACAGACTGTTTTTCACTTGGCACCTCAATCATCTTAGCTGAGGTTTCTCTCCATTTGTTAAAGAAAGAGGTGAAGCCTTCGTTCTCGTTCTACTTGAGGATTTCAAGTTCTCTATGGTCAGTCTCAACTTGAATGTTGCACTTGTATCTATCAACGAAAGCGTTTACTATGGACTCCCAGGTAGAGGTCTTTTCTTTCTCAAGAGAAAAGAACCATTGTTGGCAAACGGTCTCGAGAGATAGTGAGAACAGAGAGGGGAAAACCTTCTTATCGATACCCTTAATACTCATTATGGTTTCGAAGGCTCATAAATGAAAAAAAGGATTATCAGTTGCTTTGAATTTCGGGATGTCGTTGGCGTTGAACTTCTGCGGAAAAAGATCTTTATCCACCGAGACCCCTAGTGAAGTAATCCCTTGAAACTTGTAGTTGCTAGATAGCTTGGTTAGACTCTCTTGCATGAGGTCCATCTGTTGTTGTTTCACGGGATCATCGATCTTAAGTGTGAGGAGCTTCAGTGCCTCAGTCACGGTAACCAGTTGGTTCCTAAGCTCATTGACTTCTTCTTGTGTTGCCATTATTGTCTTAGCTTTCCTTTTACGAGCTATGGGTTTGTCGAAATGTTTGACTTGTACGAAAAGGTTGTCTTTGATTAACCGTCCTTCCTTTCTTGACCACGCGCTGTAATTTAAACCATTTTGCGTTTTAATTACTTGACTCAAATTGACTTGACTTTACGAAAGAGGAAAAAATAAAAAAAATGGGTGCATATTTTTGGCAAAAATAATGTATATATTTTTAGGGAACTAAGTAAAGTTTTTAAATTGGAGGATTAATATCCGACTTACCCCCCTAAAAAAAATGACGGAAAAAACGCGCATGCAAGACTCCCTTAGACATGGTCAAAGTATGTGTATTGGTGTGTGCGTTGAGTGTAAGTGACATGTTTGGAATCTTGTTTAAGACCATGGGACATAGTGCCTAAATTCGATTAACGACTCAACCATGTACTATTGACATCGAAAATTAACCGAATTAATTAGCAAACTGGTTAATTAGACACTAGCTGATGACTCGACCAATAATCCGAATTGTCGGCAAAACGACAGGACTGGCGTCGCATCGTGTAGTGTAGCGCCAGACGACAGAGTTGTCGCCAGGCACCACACTCCACAGAGTGGTGCTACAGCCCAGACTTTGGCGCCAATACTGGAGCTTCAATCTGGGACTGTTTTCGGTGTTATTAATCAACAGGGGTATGCCTAAAGTCGTACTAAGTCAATTCTGATTAAAATATTAGACTTTATTGACTCTAATTAATTAATTAATTAATTAGGCAAAGTTATTTAAGTCATTAATTTATTTAATCTCGACACAAGTCAAACAAACGGTTAAGAAAACATATATATGCACAACAAATAATGCACAATTAGTCAAGTAGGCACAATATGATGCAATGAGTTTGCCACCTAACCATGTCTCTAGTTCTCTAAAGTTCGGGATATGGTTTAGTCAATAGAGGGTCCATGGTTTATTGTCCGGATGCACCGGGCGGAAGCCTAACCGTGAAGGTTTGGCACGAGTGGATGGGACACCGCGAGTTTAGAAAAACTCGCTTCCATGGTTTGGTGAATTCAACATTCTCGGATGTACCCTTTGTGACTCAGAGCATTCAATCAGGTAGATGGAGCATGAATTCCCAGGGGGTTATGTCCATATGTAGAACACATATGTGTTTTAGAAAAGTGAGAAAAACTCAATCAGGAAGTAGGATCGAGCAAACAATACGAAAAACTGGTTGAAATTAGAACGCGTATTTCTGGCTCGGTATTGGAAGAATTTGGCGCCAGCAAACAGAGTTTGGCGCCAGGTTTTAGCTGTAGCGCCTGGCGACAAGCCTGTCGTCTGGCGCTACAGTTAAATATCTGCCGCCAATGCTCTAGTCGCTGACGCTAATTCCTACATGCCTCAGCAGCTTTCTATGCTCGATAAAATTTTCCAGTTTCGCGTAGTGTTATTTCTGTTTAGGGTAATTTTACCCCGCCACGTGGTCCAATCAGAGGATGACACGTGTCAGCCTCAGGATGGCCCAAATTGGACCAATCCCTGCTTGACACGTGTCATCCAGATAATTAGGGAAAAAGGCGGCCTTCAGGCCCAAATCCCGAGAACGCCGAAAAACGACGCAGCCCACCAATGATTAGGGTTCAGTGACCTAATCAGGGGCAATTCCCCAAGACCCTATAAAAAGGGAGATGTCCCTCATTTTGAGGGCACGTTTTTACCATTCATTACCTATGCATTCTCTTACATCAGAGAAACACCTGAGTTTGGAATCCAAGCAGATTCCCACCTAAATTTCCGTACTCTTTATTCCTTTTCAAGTTACTAACTTGATCGTTGGAGGCGGAGCACCACCCAACAGGTGTCTCCGTTTGTTTTGCAGGTACAGCTCATCCCGGATCAGTCTTCGTGTTGTAACTCTCCCGAGGGACAAAAACACCCAAAACATTTGGCGCCGTCTGTGGGGAGAGTACCTCGAAGATGGTTCAAGAGTTTGTGCCACCTAACCGTGGGTGAAGACCCAGAAGTTTTTACAGACCATGAGGAGGATGAGGATCCTCAGGTCGAAACCTCTACAGCCGAGGATGGCTATCTCAGAGTCAAGCGCATCCGGCCCAGAGAGACTCTGGAGCGGGGCGCCTCCCAGGCGGGTCCGAGCAGACACACTGGGCAGCCGGAAAGGGGCAACCCAAAAGGCAGCTGGATCAGCCCCTGTCACCCGAGACTAACTCATGAGGTTCATGACTAGTTTCAAGGGTGAAATTACAGAGCTGATCACCAAAAGCCGGGCTGGCCCAAGTAAAGGTCAGTCGGCTAAGAAGACTCCTCCAGAGAAGGGGAAGTCAGTCAGAAACCGGCAGCCCACTCCTCATCCAAAGGAGAAGGCAGCCGGGACCATTGATTGGTCGAAGATTCTCCTTCCTGGGAGGAACACCAATAACACTCGCCGGCCCCAACAGCCGGTGAGAAGTAAAAAACCAACTTCTGATGCCCGGGAAATTATTAACCGGAAGAGAAATCAATCGTTGTCTGAGTCGGCTTCAACGTCGAACTTTCCAGACAGCTTCAACAACATTTCTGCAGGGAGTGCACCCTACTTGCATGAGAGTCAGACAGGCGGTAATACCGTCCATTCTGGCCCTCATATGATTGGAGCTGTCCCGTATGTGCCTTCTCCGGCTTACGGGCAGTATCCTCCTCACTTCATGCAGCCGGCCTTCTTTGGGGGTCAAGCGGTATATCCAAATGTCCAGCCATTGGACTGGCAGCTTCGTCTGCTGCGCCTGGGTGAACAACCTTCTGCGTTCACTCGGGAGATAACCGAGGCGGCACAGCCGTCCAAGGTTACGGTTAAGAATGTGTTGGTTGGTACCTATGATGGCACCACCAATCCGGAAGACCACCTCATGGCTTACACCAACCTCATGTATCTACAGGGGTTGGATGATGCCGCCTGGTGTCGATGCTTCCCGGCTACATTGAAGGGCATTGCGCAACAATGGTTTGGCAACCTGCCAGCTAGGTCCATAGACAACTTCGGGAAGCTTGCCTTCCTGTTTGCTTCCAACTTCTCAATGAACATCCCTGCTAAGAAAACAAGCCTTGATTTAAGCAGGGAGAGAGAGAAGGGCTGCGCTCATATGTCAGGCGGTTCAATCTGATAAGAATTCAGATTCAAGGACTGTCTGACGAGGTAGCTTTTACAGACTTTTTCAAGGGTCTAAGAGACGGGTCGACTTTTAAGTTTGACCTCGTCAGAAAAGGGGCTTTCACCTTACAGGCGGCCCTGAGGGAGGCGGAAAGTTACATCCAAGCTACCGACCTCTGCTCGCCTGGTAGCCAGTCGGACTCTAAGAAGTCCGACAAACAGAAAGTCAGCCGGTCAGCTCAGCCGGCCAAAAACAAAGAAGAGAGCAAGAAAAGAAAAGAAGTCTGGGCGGTTACTGACTCTGACCAGCCGGCCCAGAAGAAAAAGAAAGAGTTTAAACCGTACGTCCCCAAGTACGAGTTTAACAAAGACTGCAGCTCCATCCTCATGGAGGTAAAGGACCGGCTGTCCATTGAGAAGCCGAATCCTATGAAGAGTTCTGTCCAGTCACGGAACAAGAATAAATTCTGTCAGTTCCATGAGGAGGTCGACCATGACACCAACGACTGCTTCAGTCTTCTGCGTGCGTTGGACCGTCTGGCTGACAAAGGGCTGTTGAAGTCCTACATTTCTAAGACCCCAGCCGGGGCAAAAAAGAAAAACAAGGGTCAGTCCTCCAAGACTACCCCCCAGCCTGCTAGTAGCTCGGATACCAACAAGGAGCCGGTCTACACTATAACAGGCGGGTTCTCATGTGGTGGCCCTACCATCCGGGGCACCAAGAGCCATCTTCGAAAGATGGATAAAGATGATGATGAGCAGGCGAAGCCAGCTCCTCCTTCCCAGACGTCTTGATCACTGAGAAGGACAGGGGCAGCGTCCGCCGCCCGCATGATGACCCGGTGGTCATTGAATGTAAGGTTGCCAACCAGCTGGTTGGACGGATCCTTATAGACACCGGCAGCTCATCAGACATCATCAGCCTCCGGTGCCTGCAAAAGCTGAAATACAACGTCGGCAGCATGCATCCGGTCACCCACCCCTTGGTTGGTTTTGGAGGTGGGATGGTCTACCCAGCCGGGAGAATTGACTTACCCATCCGGCTGGGAGAGAAAGGCCAGGGACGACATATGGTCGTCAGATTCTTGGTCGTTGAGGAATTGACCGCCTATAACATCATCCTTGGCAGGCCAACCCTCAACGTAGCCAAGGTCGTAATCATCCTGTCTCTCATGCTCATCAAGTATGAGAGGGATGACGGCTCTGTTGGTTCCTTGAATGGGGATCAGAAGACGGCCCGAGAGTGTTATCTCTCAGCCGTCCGAGATACAGTGACCCCAGGCGTCCAGGAACCAATAGACCTTGACAACGTCAAGGATGCCGACCCAGTTCCCGCCCCATCAGCAGCCGGGAAGAAAAGAAAGGCTCCCCTGCCGGTGGAGGTGAAGAAAGAGAAAAAATAGCAATCACTGACCGGTGAACGGTTAGACGAGCTCCGTCCCCAACCGGCTGGTGAAAGCATTGATCTCGTTCTGGACGACAGCCGTCCAGAACGTACTGTTAAGGTTGGGACGGTAGCTCATGCTACCTTGGGTGCAAGCTTGCACCTTCTGCTGAAAGAATTCAAAGACATTTTTGCCTTTGAAGTGGAAGAGATGCCAGGCGTTAGCCCGGATCTTTCTGTCCACAAGCTCGCCGTGGACCCCAAAAAGAAGCCCATCCGGCAAAATAAAAGAAACCACGGCGAGGAAAGAAGTCAGGCGGCAGCTGCCGAAGTCAAAAAGCTGCTAGACGCCAGGTTCATCCGGCCCTGTAATTTTCCCGACTGGGTGGCCAATGTGGTCCTTGTTAAGAAACCGAATGGGACCTGGCGCATGTGTGTTGACTACACAGACCTCAACAAGGCGTGTCCAAAGGACAGTTACCCGCTTCCAAAGATCGACAGTCTGGTCGATTCAACAGCCGGTCACGCCTTGATGAGCTTTATGGATGCCTACTCCGGCTTCCATCAGATACCCCTGTGGAAGAAAGATCAAGAGAAGACGACCTTCGTCACTGATCAGGGGCTATTTTGTTGTACTGTGATGTCGTTTGGCTTGAAAAATGCGCCTGCCACTTTCCAACGGATGATTAATACGGTCTTCATTAATCAGATTGGGAGGAATGTGGAGGCGTACATTGATAACATGATAGTCAAATCCAAGCTACAGACGGATCACCTTGCTGATCTCTGAGAAACATTCACCACCCTCAGGCGGCATAAGGTTATGTTAAATCCTAAGAAATGCGTCTTTGGTGTTGAGTCTGGGAAGTTTCTCGGATTCCTGATTGATCAAAGGGGGATAGAGGCTAAACCTGAAAAGATACAGGCGGTGATAGACATGAAGTCACCCCGTTCTGTCAAGGAAGTCTAGAGACTCACCGGTTGCCTGGCCGCCTTAGGGAGGTTCCTCAGCCGGTCAGGCGACAAATGCCTCTATTTCTTCCAAGCAATCAGGAAGAAGACCAGATTTGAGTGGGGGGATGATGCTGAGGCGGCGTTCCAGAGGTTGAAAGATCATTTGCACTCTCTGCCTAGGTTGGTCAGTCCTTTGCCTAGAGAGACGTTGTATATGTACCTAGCCGTCTCAGACCATGCCCTTAGTGCCGTTCTCCTTACTGAGAGAGACGGCGTGCAGCTCCCGGTTTACTTCATTAGTCATGTTCTTAAAAATGCTGAACTCCGGTACCCCATGGTTGAGAATTTGGCCTTGCTTTGTATATGGCATTCAAAAAATTGAAGCCTTACTTTTTGGCACATCCGGTGGTGATCTACATGGACCAGCCACTCAAGCGACCGATGTCTACCTTGGACTCATCCGGAAGAATGTTGAAATGGGCTATTGAAATGCAAAGTCTTGAAATCACTTACAAACCAAGAAAGGCAGTGAAAGGTCAGGCGTTTGCCGACTTCATTGTAGAAATGACTCGTCCGGTGGCTCCGGATAATCTTGATCAGGTTTGGAAAGTGTATGTAGACGGGAGCTCTACAAAGAACGGCTGTGGTGCAGGCGTAATTTATGAGTCTCCTGAAGGAGACAGATTTGAATATGCACTACGCTTCAAGTTTCAGGCCTCTAACAATGAGGCGGAATATGAAGCCCTGCTAGCCGGCATACGCAGGTGTAAGGCTGCAGGGGCCATGAAAATTGACGCCTACTCTGATTCTCATTTGGTCGTTAGCCAGTATGAGGGAAGTTATGAGGCTACCCATCCGGCTATGATCAAATATCTTCAGGCAGTCAAAGAAGAGGCCGGGGCACTTGAGGAATTCCGACTGAATCAGGTGCCTAGGTCTGAAAACAACCAGGCGGATGCATTGTCAAAGCTGGCATCATCCGCCTGCCATGATACGCCTCGGTCAGTCTTCTGGGAAGTTCTTGAAAAGAGAAGCATCTATGAGGATCCCGTTGGAATTCTGGACCGAAGCTCTACCTGGATGGATGGCATCCGGGCCTATCTTTCAGACGGCACACTTCCTGATTCGCCACAGGAAGCAGCCGTCCTGAAAAAGCAAGCTGCAAGATTCGAGTTGAAAAATGGAGAACTCTTCAAGGCGGGGTTTCTGAAGCCTTTGTTGAAGTGTGTCATCCCAGAAAAGGGGAAAGAAGTTCTCGACGACTTGCACTCAGGATTCTGCGCCTCTCACATAGGCAGCAGGTCCCTAGCCGTTAGAGGCAGACGACATTACTTTTGGCCCACTCTTGAAGCAGACGCCAAGGAATTGGTGAAAATATGTGACAAGTGCCAAAAGTTTGGAAAACTTATTCACCGTCCGGCTACTGATCTAACGGCCATCCACAGTCCAATCCCGTTTGCAAAGTGGGGCATGGACATTTTAGGTCCTTACACGCCTGCTCCAGGCGGAAAGCGCTATATCTTAGTGGTTGTGGATTATTTCACCAAGTGGGTTGAGGCTGAGGCGGTCAAAAACATCAAGACCTCAGACGTCATATCCTTCATTTGGAAGAATGTTATCACTCGGTACGGGGTACCCATGTCTATGGTGTTTGATAATGGTCCTCAGTTTGAGACGCCTCAGCTAAAAACTTGGTTGGGAGATCAGGGGATCTCAAGTTATTTTGCATCTGTAGGCCGGCCCCAAGCAAACGGCCAAGTTGAAGCTTTCAACAAACTCATCTCAAACGGCATTAAAAAGAAAATAGAAAGAGCCGGAGGCTTATGGGCAGAAGAATTAATCCATGTCCTATGGGCAATCCGGACAACAGCGAAAGGGGCAACCGGTGAAACCCCATTTCTCATGGTTTACGGTGCTGAAGCCGTCTTGCCCATCGAACACTATGAGCCGACTCTCAGAATCATGTTGTATGATGAAGAGGCAAATTGGGAAGCAATGCGCCTGGCATTGGATTCACTCCCAGAACGCCGGGGCAATGCCAACTTGCGTCATGAGATTTACCGTCTGAGAATGACTAGAGCCTACAACAAAAAAGTACACAAGCGTCCTTTGAAAGTTGACGACTTAGTGTCACGAAAAATGGAGGCAACCGGTAGGGCTAATGAGTTAGGAAAGCTAACTCCAAATTGGGAAGGCTCCTACCGGATCTATGAAGAAGTAAGAGGCGGCACTTACCGCCTGGAAACCCCAGACGGCAGGCGCCTGCCTAGAACTTGGAATGTAGACAATCTAAAAAAGTACTACTTCTGAGAATGTAATTCTTTGTAAACAATGAGTCAATTATTGATGATTCAGCCTTTGTTTGCAAAATTGAGTTATCGTTTGATTATCCATCCGGGTAATATCCAGGCGGATTCCCCATCTACCTGACTAAGTTCGATACTTAGTGAAGGTTACATTTGTTTATCCGCCTGGGTAATGCTCAGATCCCTTGTTTACTTAAGTTGGATACTTTGTTTATTCAACTGCTTAACCATCCGCCTGGGTAATACTCAGACTGATTCTCAATTTTTCTAAACTAAGTTTGATACTTAGCATGATCCGCCTGGGTAATACCCAGACAGACTCGTTTGATTAAAAAACTAAGTTCGATACTTAGTGTAAATTCAACACTGATTAAGAAACTAAGCACAAAAACGTTTAGTGGTTATACAACCGGTCTCAAACAAGACCAGAGGCTAAAATGGCCGGATGGTTGCTCTCTTTATAAAATCGCCTGTCCCAACATGGACAAAGGCGTCCGGCGACACCCCTCCGGGTGCAATCGTCGTAGAGAACAGATTATCTGTCGGTTCTACGTATCCATGCAGACGACAAAAATTGAACGACCGAATTGGTCAACTCATAGCCGTCTGACCGAAATAACCTACGAAGAACGAATAAGTCCCTGATGCCCATAGGCATCAGTCGGTCACCGGCTGAAGTTCTCACTTAGGTTATCCATTCCAAAAATTGCATCTCACCCCAATTGAGGCAAGAGTTCAATGGCTAAGAAATCTCTACCAAGACGGGCGTAACCCGTCTTGGTAGTGACCGAAACGCCTGTGGGTGTACGGCTGTGCACTTGGTTTGGGGTAATCACTACTGTGATTGATTGACTTACAAACATATCATGCTCTTTGCAGCATCAGACGTTTTCAAGTCAATCAACCAGCTCCAACTGAAACCAATCACACAGCCGTCCAGGGGCAAGGACAGCCAGACTATTGACTAGTTAGGAAAAGAATCGCCGCATGCTTTTCATAAGATAGGCAAAAATTAAAAATTCAAATGCAAAATAATCAAAATCGACTTAGTCGGTGCAATTCATAAAAGTCCATCCAACCAAATGGTTGTAATGGATCAAATGTTAACCGGACCTCGTCCGGGAGAAAGAAATTGTTAGTTAACACGGCTCCACAGCCGGTAAATACAAGAATACTCGGCACGCAGGCCGGAAAAAGCAAGTTTTGGCATACAGCCGATGAATAAGATAAAAAGACAAAAGTAAAGATTGGCATACTGCCGCTAAAAAGTCACTTCTGGCCTGCAGACGGAGCCTCCTGGTTCTCCCCCTTCTCCTCATCATCTGAGAGAATTTGATGTGCTTCGCCGGGACCAGGAAGCTCAGGCGCGGACGGCTCATTATTGCTGAGCCAGGCTTCAAAGGAGGCAGGCTCTGGCTCACCTTGCTCTCTCAAGTACACCACGTACTCTGCATAGCTGTGTGCCATTGTCCAGATGCTATAATCAGCGTCTCGATACAAGGCAGCCCAAGCAATCTTCATACGGGCGTCGTTGTCAGCATCACTTTCAGCAACAAGGCGGTTCTGCTCCGCCTCCAAGGTTGCTGCAAAGTTCTTCTGAGCTTAAGCAGCATCCTTCTCCAGCCTCTCAACCCTAGATTTCAGTTTGCCAAGGTCCGCCTGGGCCTTCTTGAGCGCCTCTTCAGCCTGTTTGGCGCTCTCGTCTGCTTTCTTCTAAGCCTCCTCCGCCCCCTTCTTGGCCGTCTCTGCATCCGTTACCCGCTGGTCGGCCGCCTTCAGATCTAGCTCCAGCTGCTGGATTTTAGACGTCTGTGTCATAATTATTGCTTTAGTTTCAAGTTCATTTACGATAGTTGAGTGGAAAGCAATATTATCAGCGTCTATGGCAGACTTCTTGGCCCTTTTTACCTCTTCCCGTTTGCGGGAATAAGGACGTTTGAGCCCGTCCACCCGCAGCATGGCCTGCAAAAAAGCAGGCGGTATAAGAATTACAGGCGGGGTAATTACTTGGAAAATATAACATGGAATTGACAAGTTTCTTTCCTCAGCCAGAAGGGATAGAATGCATTCAAGATTGAACGTCTCTATCCCAGGGATATTGTCCTTATCCCTTTTCCGGACGGCGTCCAGCATGGCCTTGGCGTGCTTCTGGACGTCTGGCCAGCGGGGAGATTGATCTGCACCACAATCAACACGTGATGAGTGCGAAACTAAGGCAGCACCTATTTGTTGCCGACCATCTGAGGATGACGTCTGTTGGGAGTGGGATTTCACCCGTAAAGGCCACCCCAGCTCAAGCGGGGATTCAAAAGGGTTCTTACCTTCAGAGCCGGCCAAGCGGGAACCGCTTGCAGGCGTGGTGAACCCTGCGGTTGCTGAGGGGTTGACAAGATCAAGGCACAGGCTGCCGCCTACCTTCTCGAGTCGCCCCGCTATCCGTATCGTCTTAGCCCTGGCTGAGGCGCCAGGAGTTGACGTAGAGGCGGACTTTTTTATTTTGTTTAGAACGGCTGGGGCCTCCTCTCTAGCCCGTTTGAGGTTCTTCTCACACGACTTCCCAACTTCTCCCCCCTGCGAAAAGAAACAAGTCAAGTTTAGCATCCGGGCAAGACAGTTTAAAAAAAAAATTTAAGAAAGGGTCAGGCGCTCATTACCTTGGCCCTGAGCTCGGCCGCAGCTTTCTCCGCAAGCTCTTTACGGATGGCCGCAGAAGACCGCTTGGGAGTTTTCTCCGTCTGCAGCATGTTCAATGCTTCTTCTGCAAAAAGAAAGAAATTGGTCAACATCATAAATCAATACCGATAGAAAAATACTACAGACGGTATGAACTCAGGTGCATACGTTTATGAAACATGTGCCCTAGCCCGCAGGCGGCTAAGAAACATTTATCCCTGAACCAGGCGCTCTTGGGAATCCAGTTCTTAGGGACTTTTATTGTTTCCCCGGTTGACAGAGTTGCGTCTGTGAGGCCGAAAAAGTCTGCCTCAATTATTTTGTCAAAGTCTTATCAAAGGCCGGTTAACAGAGTTGCGTCTGTGAGGCCGAACCCGGTTGTCAGAGCGCACTTCCTGCCCAACAAGTCAGGCTTCTTATTGTACAGAAGGAATTCATAGTTTTCCCGTCTGGTTGGGGCTGACATCAGGTAGAACCTGTGTTTCCAGCCATTGAATTTGGAGACCTTGTCCAAGGTCATCATATATTGCGGCTGCGTGGTTAGAGTGTACCACGCCCTCCAGCCGCCTGGGCTCCTACTGAGGTAGTGCATGCTTGCAAAAGCCTCCCAGCCGGGGTTAAGCCCTTGGAACTCGCAGGTGGCAACATACCCCAAAATGTTGGTCCAGGAGTTTGGGGTAAGCTGCCAGAGCCCAAGGCCGTAGCCTCTCAAAATTGCCTTCACCGCCTGGTGAAGGGGGAAGCGAAGGCCGGCTTTGAACGCCGCCTCATAACAGCCAAAATAGCTGTTGGCGTTCTCTTGATCATTCCCCCAAGCGATGGTGCCCAGCTCAGGCGGCACCCGGATCTTATACCCGTCTCCAAGCGGGTGCATTTTCTTAAAGTTCTCTAAGTTCTCCCCCATTTGGATCCGATCTTTGGAGGAGACGTGGATGCTGAAGGGATCGTCCTTCTCACTCCACTTTTTCCTTTCTTCCTCCTCGCTATCCGAAAGAGGGGGCAAGTCATCGCTGCTCTCAGAGGTAGAGGCGGAGCTGTCACTCTCCGTCTCCCCCTCACTTTGGTCCATGGGGGCAGAGGCGGCCTCATCGCCGCCTTGGTCACACTTTTCCAAGAAAGAGTCAGCAGGGGTTGAAGGGGCACGCGGAGGGGATCTCTCCAGAGCCGTCTGGTCTCCCTGACCAGACGTTTCTCCCTCAGGCGTTTAGCCGCCTGAGCCTTCGCTTCTGTAATTTGGATCAGTGGCCGTCTGCATTGTCCGAGCCATGGTGTCCTGCACAGACACATAACTGGTCGGAATCCATGGCAAAGGGTGGTCCCAACACCCCGAGCCGGCACTCCCAGTCCTAGACTCAGCCGTCCCTGGTGACCGGCTGGACTCTAACCTAGGCTGTGCCGTGTGTGTTGGTGATGCATCCATTTATTGCAAGAAATATGTACAAGCGGTGAAAAAAGAAAAGAGCTGAGAGAGACAGAGACGGTACCTTTGGATTTGATATCTGAAGGAAGGCGGGTCCGGCTGGGTTGCGGAAGAACAAAGTTTCTTGCTCGCGCCTGACTCAAACGGATGACTTCTGCTCTCTCGAAGTTTTTCTCTAGAAAATTTTTGTAACGTACAAAATTATGAGGGTAAAACGGCTATATATAGAGGGTAAAATTGAGGGCATTTCCGTAATTTACCCATAAGGTGAACAGTTACTTTGCAACAGTAAAATCACCGCCAACCGGAGCGTGACATGTGTCACAAATGCCACGTGGCGTGCCACGTCACATCTGTGAGGGGCAAATGTTTAGGGTAATTTTACCCCGCCACGTGGTCCATTCAGAGGATGACACGTGTCAGCCTCAGGATGGCCCAAAGTGGACCAATCCCTGCTCGACACGTGTCATTCCAGATAATTAGGGAAAAAGGCGGCCTTCAGGCCCAAATCCCGAGAACGCCGAAAAACGGCACAGCCCACCATTGATTAGGGTTCAGTGACCTAATCAGGGGCAATTCCCCAAGACCCTATAAATAGGGAGATGTCCCTCATTTTGAGGGCACTTTTTTACCATTCATTACCTCTGCATTCTCTTACATCAGAGAAACACCTGAGCTTGGAATCCAAGCAGATTCCCACCTAAATTTCCGTACTCTTTATTCCTTTTCAAGTTACTAACTTGATCGTTGGAGGCGGAGCACCACCCAACAGGTGTCTCCGTTTGTTTTGCAGGTACAGCTCATCCCGGATCAGTCTTCGTGTTGTAACTCTCCCGAAGGACAAAAACACCCAAAACAATTTCGGTCCTAGTTGTGAAAGATATTTCTCAAATTTCCTACGTGTAAAATCTAATATTTTAACTCATTATAGATGGTCTTTCCAATGAGATCTTTTTTATGCATATGACAATAATGTTAATCAAAATTACGCACATGAAGTACTTAGAACGTTTCGAGTCTCATCCACTCATTCTAAATCATTGCCCAAACAAATTCAAGAATTAAAATATAAATCCTCCCCAGTGGAGACGCCAAAAACTGTAGGGAATATTTCAAGCGTTAATCCCCTAGCTCGAACCCCACTATGATCATACACTAAAGTACGGTGGCGTCCAAAGGGAAAGAAGATAGAGCAAAAGAGTCGCCAAAAAGTTTTTTTTAGGACCTTGTAAACCGTTCACGAGGTGAAGGTTACACCCCTTAACGATCCAAGAGATTGTCAACTCCATAAGGTCTTGAACCAAATAGGGTTCGGGGATGAAGGTACAAATCCAACCTAAAAGAGATTGAACCTGCCTTAATAATATGCCTCTACTTTATTCTGATCGTATTCGTGTGCACTTTTTGACTAACATGCAATCAATAGGTATAACCCTAAACCTGTTTATCTATGTGGGTTGAATTTAATGCACAAATAAACTATTATTGGCGATCACTTGAACTATAATCAAATTACCCTAAACAAGATTATTAATTATCTTATTAAGCGTGATTACAAGTACCAATTCCCTTTAAACATGCAATTAAATGTGTGATCAAGCAATAACAATAAATAATCAAGAAACATAATAATAATCATAAAAATAATAATCATAAAAATAATCATAATCATAAATCATAAAAAAAATCATAAATCATGTTAAAGCATAATAATAGCAAGATCCTAGGCATGATACTAACAAGATTAAACCCTAGCATATCACTAAACAATAAAAATCATATCTTTAACCCTATCTTGATACTAACAATCATAAATATTAGGAAGAAAATAAAAGGCATCATACTTTTAATCATACTTATTATTAAAGTTACCCTAAACATGATCATATTAACAACCTAAACATGAACTCTATATCATAACATCAATAAAACCATTAAAATACTTACTTTGATGCCTCGTACCTCTTTCTAATAAAAAAATACACACGTTAGTAACTTCAAGGAAAATAATAAACAAAACAACTAAATTAAATAATGGAAATAGAGATTTGAGACCAAACCCTCAGAAATTAAACCTTTCACGTCTAGGGCGAAGGCAACTTCGAATATGGCTAGGTGTTTCTAGATCTAATGAATGCGGAATTTTTATATTTGAGAGAAGCTAGTTTAGAAAAGGGAGAGAGAGAGAGATCAAGAAAATCTTGATGAGAGTTGGTGAAAACTGGGTCTCGAAAACGGAGTTTTTAGCACGTTATTTATAAAGAAAATCAGCCAAAAAGATAAATTATCAAAACAGAGTCTGGCGCACATAAAACCTTATCAGCGCCAACACTAGCTAAGCTAATAAATATCATTATAAGTTCAATCCAACCATCGTCATTCATCCAATATCAACTCATGTCTTCCACCCCCTTCCCCTAGCAAAAAGTTTAGCCTAGATAAGGGAGATTAAATACGATATCAAAACTAGAAATATACTCAAGAAACTCAAAACAAAACATAATTAAAATCAATGAAATTAATAACAACTAGATGAACTAATAAAATTAACAAGAATAAACAACAATAAAAAAAATAAATAAAACTAAAGGAAAGGAGAATAGATTACTAAAGAAAGGATTAATGAAAGATGAAAACTTGAATTCTTGCTTGATTGAAAGTTAAACTTGAGCAAAGTTGAATCTTGGAAGAAAATTGAGCAATAATCTATTTTCTCTCTCTAAAAATTATCTAATCTAACCCTAAGAGGGAGAAGCTCTCCTAAACTAATTTAATCTATCTAAAATAAAATGTTGATTGAAAGTCCTTAGAAAATAACCCCAAAGAGGGTATTTATAATACAAGTTAAAATAATATAAAAGAAATTAAAAAGAAAAAAAACTAAATAAAACAATTAAAATAACTAAACTAAAAACAAAAAAAAAACGTAAAAAAAGATAAAAATAAAAATAAAAAGGAAAAAGAAAATAAAAAGGGGAAAAACAAGGATAAACCCACGAAATGAAAAACAAAAACAATCAGACTCGTTTGTTTTGCTCTTCATTTCGTGGCTGCTCTTCAAACACAATCACCACGCATCATCACCACCATCAACCATCAACAACAATCATCAACATTAATCATCAAGCATCATCCTTCACCTTCAATCTCAACCGTTCGATCTCACTAAATTATCATGTGCGAGGATCGTGAAGTGGTTCGGTCGAACCATGGGTTGGTGCGGCCGAACTACGGGGTTGGTTCGGTCGAACCATGGGTGTGTTCGACCACACCTCTTCAATTTACAAAACTCTGAAAGTTTCTGACTCATACCTCGATCGAACTCTCAACGGTTTGCTCGAACTTGCTGATGCTTGTGCGAATTAATTGATTGGAGCTGCGGGAATTGGAGTTGAGGTGCTGGTGCCGATTGGTGGTGGATACGGAGGCTAATGGTGGTTGTTGGCGGTTTGTGAGCTGCGGGTTGCGTGGTGGTTGATTGGAGTTGCGGGTCAGTGAGAAGAGGATAGGGAAAACAAGGGAGAATTGGTGGTGATTGCTGGCGGATTGGTGGTGTTGGTGTTGGTTGATACGGGTTTTGGTGGACGGTGGTTTGGGTGGCTGCTGTGGAGGCTGTTTTGTGTGTGGAAGTGGGCAGCAGTAGATTGTGATGGCTATTGCGGTGGTGATTTGTGGTGGTGCATTCGTTGGTGATTTTGGTGGCTGGTGGAAGGCGCGGTTGTGGGCTGATGGTGGAGTTTTGAATTCTGATTGGTGGTGTTGGTTAATACAGGTGATGTTGGTATTGTGAGGTGAGTTGCGGGGTGTTGTTGTGGCTGTGATAGGTGGGTGCGTTTGATGGTGATTTTGTTGGCTGGGAGCATGTTGTTTGACTCCATTCTCGGACCTTGAACCCGATCGACCAAGGACCCGAAAACACCTACAACCAAAAACAACACGAGGGGATTTTTAAAAGATAAAATAAAATAAAATAAGATAAATAAAGTAAAATAAAATAAGATACATAAAGTAAAATTAAATGCTAAAACTAAATAAATAATAAAATTAAATGAAATAACATAAAATATAGAAAACAAACTAGAAACTAAAAGAAAAATAAATAAAAAGAGAGAAACTAGGAATTAATAAAACTAAGTTAATCTAAATTAAACTAAAAACTACAAAATACTCAAATAAAAAGATAAAATACGAGAATAAGCAAAATAATATAAATAAAGGATAAAATGAGCTTAATTATTGAAATAAGCCGAAAAAGTATTCAATAAACACCCCTAAAAGTGACATAAAAGTCAGTTATCAAACTCCCCCAAGCTAACCTTTTGCTCGTTCTCGAGCAAATTAACATTAAACACGGGACAAGGAGAGTGATTTATTCAAGCAAATCTAAGACACTAAAGGAGACAAGAATGTACACTAACTCACTTTTGTAGGAATAACGGTCAATTTTAGCAATTAAAGACAAGCCCTTTAAACCCCTACATCGCCCTAGAGGACGAGTGTGCTCTCGTGAGGGTGTCCTAAGAGTTAAACCCGCAACTCTAGACAAAAACCAAGGAAAAACAAAAAGAAAAAGAAAAGCAAACACAACAAACAAACACAACCATGACCAACATAACATAGCAAGGTTTAGGAAAACCAATCAAGCTCAAAGGCGGAAAATACTCCATTTGGACTCAAAAAGAAGAGACATGCACCAGAGGATACTCACCTTTCTCAATAAAATGAGGGAAAACACGTTCTAAGATGCTCATGGTTGAAAGAGATAAACCTAAGCTAAGCATAGAGAACTAGAGAATTCATTCTCCGCCCTAGCCCCATCTAAGACGCTCCACGTTCTCTCCACTAGCTTCAAATCACCCCCTAGTTAGCTCCTCATAGATTCAATTTGTGGAATTAGTGGGTCATCCCGACATCTCAACTATGCATACTCTCTCCATAGGGTTGAAATCTATCTCCCTCCACCGGAATTTGACCTCACCCCTCTAAAGTCTAAGGGTCTTAACTAGGGTTGTAACGAAAGGCAAAGGGTTAAGGCGGGGTAAAAATTTGAAAATTTTGGTGATATTTCCTAAGTGAAACAAAGGGGTGATCAAACCTCAAAAACAAACTCAAGAAATCATCAAACATCAAACAAAAATACCAATAATGTTATCTCCCCCAAGCTTACTAACCACCAACATTCCATAAAAAAAAAAAAAAGAAAACGAAGTAACGCTCCCCCCAAGCTTGAACGAAGCATTGTCCTCAATGCTTAACTTAGGGAAGGAAACGAAACCTACTTTTTCTTTTTTTTTTTTTTTTTTGAAAGATGAAAACTTATTTGATGTCCTTGCCTTTTTAACTAAGGACGGATTTTTCTAGGATGCATTTGCTTTATTACACACAATATATATAATTTACTTTCTTGCTTGGTCCAAAGAGCATAATACTTTCTCATTTTCATTACAACACAAAACAAACTATCAAACCGAAATGCTTCACAAACTACGGGTTAGGGAAACAAAAGGTCATAAGGATTGTAATATGGCTCATAATCAAGAAAGGGAATAGGCTCAAAGGGTTGTCAAGAGGAGCAAATGCAAAATAAAAACAAAATATGTAACAAAACAAAAAGAAGATAAAGAAAAATAAGAAAAGGGGTGCCCTTTTCCTCCCCTAGAGCTGCTTGGTCACGATCTTGGGGTTAGAGGACAACACAAGGATTAAGATATGCATAGTCAATGATCCTAAGCGCCGCTAAAAAAAATTGATGGAGGCTTAAGCGCTTTAAATCTCACAAGGGATGGGAAGTAAGCAAATACTAACTAAAGAGCTTCAAATCCACTATAGGGAGCAACACCATCTTACCACTTTTCCGTGAACTAAGGGTTCAAACGTCCTCAATAGTTCTTAACCTTGCTACCTTAGCTTAAAATTTTTCTATCTCAACCATAAGCACTCTCAAACCATGTAGGCCATCATAAATTAGGAAGAAAAACATTGTTTAGCACATTATCAAAGCAATCAATTCCAAATGCATGAGCAAATTCCAAAACAAATTCATTTAATCTTGCCATAGTCATGTTTGCCACACAAAAAAAAAAAAAAAAAAAAAAACAAAACAAAACAAAACAAAACAAAACAAAACAAAACAAAAGAAAGAGGAAGAAATCAAAAAGGTTCACATACGAGGCATATAAACCAAATAAGTCCCAATCGTCAAACAATTGATCGTTCGATAACAACATCAACGATCCCAGGTTCCATAGAACCAATGCAAACAACCTCGAACCATTCAACTTCTTCCTAAACTAGTACTAAAGTAAGCACTCAAAGAAAGAGTAAAAGAGTAAAAATAAGAATGGTCTCACCGGGAGGTTAGCTTAAAAGAATTAAGGAGCATAAAATAGAGTTCACCAAATGTCACTCTGCTCCAAACTTCCAAAAAGAAAGCTACAAGGCAAGACAAGACACAAAAGAAAATATTAAAAGAGAAAAAAGAAATAAAGCAAAAAGAAAAAGAAAGGAGGGGGAGAAAAAGGGTTAGAGTTCCTCCGGGTTGCCTCCCGGGAAGCGCTTGTTTATGGTCTCTAACTTGACCCTTCACCTCATTCAAGGTGGGTTAAAGAAAATCACCCTCATCAACTTGAGGATTGAATCATAGATGCCCCCAAGCTTGAGAACTAGAACTCCTTGAGGTCTCACATCACCACAAGGAAAAGGAGGGAATGAATCAAGAGCCAATGGTGGCTCATCTTTTCTCTTCCCTTCTTCTTGTTGAATCTTCTTCTTTTTTCACTCTTCTTTCTTTTCCTTCTAAAAGGGGGATCGAGCTTGGAATCCTCAATATTAGGAAGGGCAACCTCACCTTCCTCAAGAGAGCCTTAAAACCAAGCGGGAACTTCAAGGAAGTCATCATACCTCATTGTCACCTTATCATCACGTGGAGGTAAGCTCTCATTAGCCATCACATCATCGACCACATCAACTCTACATACGCTCACCGCCATAGAGCTCTTCAAAATGACATTCTCAACTAGCCTACAAGGAAAGGGAACCGGGCCTTCAAACTTGTTTGGTTCACTAAAATCAAATGGCTCCTCATTTTGTTCTTGAACCTTCTTCTCAACCACATCATCTACAACCTTGTCCTCCTTGCAAGTTTCGGGTTGATAAGTATGTGAAGGGTTAGTATATGATTGTAAGGGTATTTTTGTGGTTAAATGGAGAGAAGAAGTTTTGGCTAGTTGGGAATCAACAACTTCATTGTAAGATTTGATTTCTTGGAATTATGGAGTGATAGTTTGACGTTGTTGAAGAATTTGGGTTTGTGTGTGGTCGGGTGGGGATTTTTCTTCATACGCTTGAGGACATAGGTCATGATTTTGATCTTGAGAGTTCTCTACTCGGTTGGAAAGTTAGGAAAAGTTTTGGGTTGGTGGATTAAAGAGAGGTCCATCTTGGGGGTAGGAGTTTTCTTACCTTGGAGGTTGTTGAAGTTGTTGGGATTTAGCTTGGGTTACAAACTCTTTTTCCCTCAAAGTCAAAACTTCACCATGCTTGAGATAGAACTCTCTACAATAGGATGCATCATGATCCGTCCCACCACAACGAGCACATGAGAAATCAATGATTTGTGAAGGTTTTGAACACAAACCAACACTTGAGTTCAACTTGGAAAGACCTTCATTCAAGAGCTTAACTATGTGCTTAAGTTGGCCGACTTTATCCAACTCATAAAGATCTCCTTGCTTCCCTTGGGACTTCTTCGGCCTCCCTAAGAATAGCTAGTAGCCACATCTTCAATTGTAGCTTCAACTTGGCTTTGAGGGATCTTAATCAATTGGCCACCGGCACCCACATCTAGATTGGTCCTTGATATTGGCTCTAAGCTATCATAAAAGAATCTCATGAGAAAATTACGGTTGAATTCATGATGAGGACATGCTCTAATCAAATCCTTAAACCTTTCCCATGCTTCCCCAATAGTTTCATCCGGTTCCTGCTCAAAGGAAGCTATCTTCCTCCTCATTTTTGCGGTTTTCTCATCGGAAATGAACCTCTTGAGAAAGGCCTTTGCAACTTCCTTCCATGTGGTGAGAGAGTTGGGCTTCAAAAGCTTGAGCCATTTCTTTGCTCTTCCGGTGAGAGATTGCCAAAAGAGATGCATACAAATGTAATCTTGGCTCACTTCATTTCTTTGCATCATTGCACACAACTCAATGAATCGGTCCAAATGCTCAATGGGGTCTTCACTTATGCCTCCGGAAAATTTCCCAATTTGCACCATCCTAGCATATTGTGGATGGATTATGAAATTAGTCTCGGTGGTCGGGAGAAGTATACCACTCGTGAGCTCATAGATTTCCGGGTTTCCAAACTCCCTAAAAAGAAGGTTATCCTCTTGTCTTGCCATATCTCACTTTGAATACAACAAAGATTAGCAATGACAAACAGGATTAAGCAAGCAAAATGAAAGAAAGGAAAGCAAATAAAATGACTCTAACAATAGCAAAAATAAATGTTAAACAAGTCGCTTCCCCGGCAACAGCGCCAAAATTTGATCACGGGTAAATAGGTCGTTTAGCTACCACCTTAACCAAATTAATCATTTATAATACCTAAACCTACACTGAACTAGTTAGTGGCAAGTAAAGGGTCAAACCACTAGGGAAGCACGCTAATTCAACCTCAAATATCACTAATGCAAGAGTGAAAAGGGGATTGTTTTTGTTGGTTTTGTTGAGTTGAACACTAAAACTACAAGTAAGCAAGAAAATGATGATTAAAATCAATAGAAAATGACGCTAGGGATACGGGGGTGTCCAATATGATTAGAAAGAGGAGAGTAATGGTGGTTATCATGAAGAATATGCCAAAGAACACAAGGTTCTACCTAAACAATTCATTCTCATGCAATAGTCTAGGCAAATCAATGAAAGAGGTCTACACTAATAAGGATCATTCTCATGCATCCTATTAGTTACAATCAAATCAAGAGAATAAAGAAGTACAATCCATAAAAACTCCACTTTAATAACTCATTCTCATGCAATCATTAAAATAGAGGTGATCCTAATCTAGTTCAAATCACTTTCATGCATTTAAACTAGAAAACATCAAATAGAGTGCAACAATAATCCCAAGCTAATAAAAATCATGTCTTTCATCAATATATGGCATAAGTTCAATCCAACCATCATCATTCATCCAATATCAACTCATATCTTCCACCCCCTTCCCCTGGCAAAAAGTTTAGCCTAGAGAACGGAGATTAAACACAATATCAAAACTAGAAATAAACTCAAAACAAAACATAATTAAAATCAATGAAATCAATAACAACTAGATGAACTAATAAAATTAACAACAATAAACAACAATAAATAAATAAAGGAAAGGAGAATAGATTACTAAAGAAAGGATTGATGAAAGATGAAAACTTGAATTCTTGCTTGATTGAAAGTTAAACTTGAGCAAAGTTGAATCTTTGAAGAAAATTGAGCAATAATCTATTTTCTCTCTCTAAAAATTATCTAATCTAACCCTAAGAGGGAGAAGCTCTCCTAAACTAATTTAATCTATCTAAAATAAAATGTTGATTGAAAGTCCTTAGAAAATAACCCCAAAGAGGGTATTTATAATACAAGTTAAAATAATATAAAAGAAATTAAAAAGAAAAAAAACTAAATAAAACAATTAAAATAACTAAACTAAAAACCAAAAAAAAAAAACATAAAAAAAGATAAAAATAAAAATAAAAAGGAAAAAGAAAATAAAAAGGGGAAAAACAAGGATAAACCCACGAAATGAAAAACAAAAACAATCAGACTCATTTTTTTTGCTCTTCATTTCGTGGCTGCTCTTCAAACACAATCACCACGCATCATCACCACCATCAACCATCAACAACAATCATCAACGGTAATCATCAAGCATCATCCTTCACCTTCAATCTCAACCGTTCCATCTCACTAAATTATCATGTGCGAGGCTCATGAAGTGGTTTGGTCGAACCATGGGTTGGTGCGGCCAAACTACGGGGTTGGTTCGGTCGAACCATGGGTGTGTTCGACCACACCTCTTCAATTTACAAAACTCTGTAAGTTTCTGACTCGTACCTCGATTGAACTCTCAACGACGGTTTGCTCGAACTTGCTGATGCTTGTGCGAATTGATTGATTGGAGCTGCGGGAATTGGAGTTAAGGTGCTGGTGCGGATTGGTGGTGCATACGGAGGCTAATGGTGGTTGTTGGCGGTTTGTGAGATGGGGGTTGCGTGGTGGTTGATTGGAGTTGCGGGTCAGTGAGAAGAGGAGAGGGAAAACAGGGGAGAATTGGTGGTGATTGCTGGCGGATTGGTGATGTTGGTGTTGGTTGATACGGGTTTTGGTGGACGGTGGTTTGGGTAGCTGCTGTGGAGGCTGTTTTTTGTGTGGAAGTGGGCAGCAGTAGATTTTGATGGCTATTGCGGTGGTGATTGGTGGTGGTGCGTTCGTTGGTGATTTTGGTGGCTGGTGGAAGGCGCGGTTGTGGGCTGATGGTGGAGTTTTGAATTCTTATTAGTGGTGTTGGTTGATACGGGTGATATTGGTATTGTGAGGTGAGTTGCGGGGTGTTGTTGTGGTTGTGATAGGTGGGTGCGTTTGATGGTAATTTTGGTGGCTGGGAGCATGTTGTTTGACTCAATTCTCGGACCTTGAACCCGATCGACCAAGGACCCGAAAACACCTACAACCAAAAACAACACGAGGGGATTTTTAAAAGATAAAATAAAATAAAATAAGACAAATAAAGTAAAATAAAATAAGATAAATAAAGTAAAATAAAATGCTAAAACTAAATAAATAATAAAATAAAATGAAATAACATAAAATAAAGAAAACAAACTAGAAACTAAAAGAAAAATAAATAAAAAGAGAGAAACTAGGAATTAATAAAACTAAGTTATTCTAAATTAAACTAAAAACTACAAAATACTCTAATAAAAAGATAAAAGACGAGAATAAGCAAAATAATAGAAATAAAGGATAAAATGAGCTTAATTATTGAAATAAGCCGGAAAAGTATTCAATAAACACCACTAAAAGTGACATAAAAGTCACTTATCAATGGGATGATGACTTTCAAGACTTATACGTCTCTAAATATGCCGCTGACGAGGGGAAAGACTAGGTCGTTGACTAATCCTCACTTAGTCAAACTAAATTTATAAACACTTAACAAACCTAAATACAAGTATAGAGGTAAGTCAAGGGTCGAACCCAAAGGAATGGTAATTTTCAAGCACTCTCAATTATGTGACTAAGTTAGGTCGAAGCCGAAGGTAAAGAGGTAACACTAACAACTAACAAAACAAACAATGAAACAAATAAAACACTAGGAATGATGATCAACAAGTAATCGAGGACATTGCAACAACTTGGGAAGAACGTGCCAATCAATGGTTGCGAAGACTTATAATGATAAGAGCAATCAATTGGAATCAAAGATCTATTTCCTAATCGTTAAGCTAGATGTCTCTACGAATAACAAACTAAGAGAATCACAATCCAAACAAATTGATAATTTCCATTCCTTAATCAATTGGTCGTGTCATTAGCAACTACAATGCAATCTAGCATAATTCTTAGCCAAATAAATCACAATCAATCAATCACTTTTATATCAAGAACAATTAACACAATTCTCAAATTAATCACAATCAATCAATCATACAACTTTAACCCAATTCCTAGCCAAACAACTACTTAAGAATCATCATCTATTAACAAACAACTAAAGAAATCAAGAATCAACAAAATATCAAGAACAATTACACTAATCAAGAATGAAACATCAAAACCAAACCAAACAAACATGAAAAATAAGAAAACAACAAGATGAGATAGAGTGAGAAATGCTTATTGATAATAGAGAAGATCTTCAACACAATTGTCACCCTTGTATCATCAATCTCTCACATCACCATTCAAACTCCTCACTATCTCTCTCTAAAATCTACTCCTCAAACTAACCCTAGATCTAGAGAGAGAAGCTCTAACCTAAGCTATCAAAATTATGTCTAAAACTTCCTTACAAAATTCGGGTAAAGAAAGGTATTTATAGAGGCACGCAAAAGGAATTGAGCGAAGACATAAAGTAGGGGAGGAGCGACCGCGCACAGGCCACGCTTGCCCGCTCTTTTCTAGGTTTCCTCCGTCTTCTTGCCGCTTCGTGCGTTCGCAATTGGAGCCATCGAGTGAATGCATATGATGATGATCAACGCCAAACATGGAAGATTCAAATGATCTCTTTGGTGGGTTCAAACACCACCTTTCATGAGGGCACGTCTTGAGAGCGCATGAGCTAAAACTTAGAGCACCCACTTCCTTGCATCTTGAGCTTTCCCAATGCTAAAAGATTACTCTAAAAGCATCTTCCACCTTAGAAAACCACCTACATCAAGTCATAAACCGCGTTCAATACCAACAACTACGAAAAGAGAAGAAATAAAAGAGAAAACACAAGAAAAAACATAAAAACAAAAAATAAGGGAGCAAAAGGAAAAAAAGAGAAAACGCATATACCTAAGCATTTATTAATAAAGAAAGCTATGAAAAGAAGATACTTCCTCCGTTTTTAAATACTTTCTCCATTTTCCTTTTTCAACCGTTTTTAAATACTTGCTACATTTCCTTTTTTGGAAAGCTTTTACAATATTTAATTCATTTCTCACACTTGGTGGACCCAACATAATACTTTCTCTCCTCTTATTCTTCCACTACTTTTGCTTTTTACAATTTTTTATTTTCTCAACTACCCCACTAACTCCATATTTTATTACTTTCTCCAATTTCTCCTAAAACTCCGCGCATGGAGAAATGGAGCAAGTATTTAAAAACGGAGGGAGTAAAACCAACCTAAATACTCATCAAATGAGTACAGTGCAATAAATGGCACTCATCAGCCGTCGTCCCACCTCCACCTTGTCTACAAAATGAAATTAAATAAGTGGAGCGCTTCATTGGGATCAATTCTTGGGGAAATCACAAGACTTATAAAATCTTTCTTTGAATGAACAATGGCATCAAGCACAAATCATGGAGCATCTTGAAATGGAGGAGCTCAAAGCCTCTAGAAGAAAGTTGGTTCATGAGTCCTAAAACTAACCCAAACGAGATAGATTATCTAACTCGTTCTGGGCAAGTTTATCAAATACAACCAAATGGATCTTCAACCACTCAAAATCAAGTTCATAATCCAATACCACCTCCACCTGAGGTGGAAGATCCATTGGTCAAACAACTTTGCCAATCTAAGGTGAATGTTAGCATTTAGGAAATCCTAAGTACTTCTAAAGAACATAGGAATTCTCTTATGAATTCTCTAATAACGTTTTTTGTAAGTATGGACACAACTCCATAGGATTTTGTTAGCTTTCTTACTAGTGAGAAATGCGACAAATCAATCATTTTTACTAGTGATGATTTGCCTTAAAAAGACACTACCCACAACAACGCATTATACTTAACTATGGGGTACAAGGGATACAACATCCCTCTTACTTTAGTGAAAAATGGGTCTGCCGTAAATGTGTGCCCATTACGAACTGCGAAATACTTAGGCCTTAATCTAGAAAAAGATTTTCAATCAACAACAAAAAGCATTAGGGTCAATGACAATTCAAGGAGATCAATGTGTGGAACTATTAAGCTACCAATTACCATAGGCCCAATAAAACAGATGGTTGAATTTCATGTCATGGAGATTAAACCTACATTTAACCTTCTTCTTGGACGTCCTTGGATACATGAGCTTAGGGCGATAAAATCCTCGCTCCATCATATGATTAGGTTGAACTACCAAGGTCTTCTTATGATTATACTTGCTTCTCCTCTCAAAATAGCTATAAATGATCAATCAATTTTTGAAATAAACCATGATAATGATGAAGAGGACATGTGGGGATTCACCACTGTGGCAATTTGCACACTAGAAACGGAGGAAAGCCTTTAGAAACCATTGAAGCTTGATCCATATTATACTCCAATAGTAAATAACATCTTATTCAAGAGTAGTTACTTTCCTGGGCTGCCTTTGGGAATAGGAATAAAGAAATATCTTTTACTTCCTATCCTAACGAAAAGCTTCTCTTTTGGATTGGGATATAAACCAACCAAAGAAGAACTTGAGTATCACGATGCTAAGATCAAAGCACGTAGAGACAACAATAAGAAAGGGATAATCACTGTACTCCCATCTTGGAATCAAACCCTTAATGGTCAATTCATCAGGGAGGGGGAGGATTACCCATGCTATGACTTTCCGGAACCATTAGTTCTAGAAGGTATCAAGAATCCTGGATTCAAAATATTCCACAATTGATAGTTCTTGAATGATGATTTTGAAATCTTTTAATCAAAACACCCAACTCCAGGGTGCTATGATAGGCAAGCATTCAACTTGCTATTTGGACTATAGTAAAACCATGTCGCTACAGTGTCTAATCAGATTGCCATCCAAGATGAAGCGTTTGACCCAACCTCGTTGATCACTCCTTTTAATGAAACTTCTGAGCATGGATGGAGGAAGAATTTCAAGTGGGTTAACCATGAAGGGGAGATGTTTGAAGAATCTGATAATGAGTTTAATCTAATATTTAAGGAAGCTGAAATTTTAGGCCTTGTGCCATTACCGAGTCTTATTTTCTAGTTCTAAGTATGAAGATACCAAAAAGGATTCTTCTCTTGATGTACTCTCTTTTGATTTTAATAATATGAGCTCTATTTTCGAGTATATACCTTCTCTTGAATCTTTTGAATGCTACAACAATAAATCTAATGAAGATTATAATATTAACAAACTAGTTGAATTAATGAATGAACGAGAACAAAAGAATTCTGTAACTGAAGAAACTGAAACTATCAATACAGGAACTAAAGAAAATAAAAAGGAAGTCAAAATTTGCATAACCTTATATCCGAAAGAGCGATCGATCCTCTTATTAATACTCAAAGAATTTGAAGACGTGTTCGCTTGGTCATACAAGGACATGCCTGGAATAGATAGGGAAATTGCTGAACATACCATTCCTTTAAACCCTACTTCTAAACCATTAAAACAAAAACTTCGACGAATGAAACTTGTTGTCGCTTTGAAAATAAAATAAGTACAAAAGCAATTAGACGCATGCTTCATTCGCGTATGTAAATACCAGAAGGGGTAGCAAACATCGTCTCACTCCCTAAAAAGGATGGATGAGTTCGCATGTATGTCGACTTTAGGGACCTCAACAAGGTTAGCCTTAAAAATGAATTTCCTCTACCTCATATTGACATATTGGTAGATAACACGGGTGAACATGCGATGTTATCCTTAATGGATGGATATGCATATTACAACAAAATTCTAATGGCAAAAGAAGGCAAAGAAAAGACATGCTTTATTACCCCTTGGGGTACATATTGCTACACAATCATGAAATTTGGACTAAAAAAGAAGGAGCTACGTACTAAAGAACGACTACGACTCTCTTGCATGATATGATGCATAAAAAAATAGATGTGTATGTGGATGATATGATCGTGAAGTCCAAAGATAGAATGGGAAACATAAAAGCTTTACGCAAATTCTTCACTCACATAAAAGAATATAAATTTCGATTGAATCCACAAAAATGCGCCTTCGGAGTAACTTATGGCAAGTTACTCGGATACGTAGTAAGCGCACGTGGTATTAAGATCGATCCCTCTGAATTAAAGGCAATTGTTGATATGCCTCCCCCTCAAACGGAAAAAGAAATTATGGGTGTTCCTTGGTAAACTACAGTACATTAGTCGATTTATCAATAAGTTGCGATGACTTGTGAGACAATATTTAAAAAAGTGAAAAAGAGGAAAAACAATAATGGGACGATCAATGCCAAGAGGCCTTTAAGAAAATAAAAACTTATCTTAAAAGTCCACCAGTTTTAGCACCACCAGTACCCAAACTACCTCTTAGGCTATAAGTCACAGTTACATATATGGCCACAGGAGCCATGTTAGCACAATACCTAGAAAAAGTCGAGCGTGTAATATATATTATATAAACAAAAAATTCATCCATTACAAAACAAAATATATCACCTTGGAAAAAACAAGTCTAGCATTAGTGTGGGCAACTAAAAAACTATGACATTATATGCTACCCCACACCACTCATGTGAGTTCAAACAAAATCCAAAAAAGTATTTGTTTGAACAACCACCCATACAAGGAAGAATATCCAAGTGGTTGGTAATGTTGGCCGAGTTGGAACTAAATGTATTCTTGAAAAATTAATAAAGGGAAAAGTAATATCCGATTTTTTAGCTCAACATCCTATTCAAACAAGTCATGCAGAAACTATTCATCTTCCGGATGAAGAGATTCTCAAGACACAAGATGACAACTGGGTAATGTACTTCGATGGTGCATTCAATCAAAAAGGATGTGGTCTAGGAGTATTACTCATAAGTCTAGAGGGAGCACATACTCCAATATCTGTCAAACTAGACTTTGAGGTTACTAATAATGTCGCAGAATGTAAAGCGTGCATTATTGGACTAGAAACAGTACCTATCATAGGTGTGGAAAAATTAGAGGTATATGGAGATTTCCATTTTGATGAAAAATCATATACTTAAAAAATGGAAAATAAATAACTCCACAAATGATATTATACCAAGCACACCTACAACAACTCATCCAACATTTTGATTATATTGACTGAAAATATCTCCCAAGGGATGAGAATCAATTTGCCGATGCGCTAGCAAAATTAGCCTCAATGATCAACATTCCAGATCACTTAAATATGATGCCATTATACGTTGATAGAAGAGAAGAACCATCTTATTGCAACACAATAGAGGAAATAAATGACATCAAGGGAGACAATCCTTGGTATGATCATATCCTCCAATACATTACTCATGGCACATATCCTGAAAATACTTCATCAAAAGACCAGCGAGTTTTGAGAACACTCGTAGCCCAATATGGTTTATTAAATGATTAATTATGCAAAAAGGGACCTAATGGTCAAAGATTATTGTGTGTAGACTAACCCGAATCCACACGCCTTATGGAGAATACTCACAAAGTTGTTTGTGGACCTCACATGAATGGAAAAATGCTTGCTAAAATAATCTCACAATAAGGGTACTTTTAGTCCACTATGGAGAATGATTGCATAAAGTATGTCAAGAAATGTCCAGAGTGCCAAATGTTCGCTAATTTACAACACCTTCCACCATCCGAACTATATAACCTCACTTCCCTTTGGCTTTTCTCGACTTGGGGAATCGACATAATTGGTAAAGTTTCTCTAACGGGAGAAGGAGGACACCGAGTACGTACTAGTAGCCATCGATTAGTTTACTAAGTGGATTGAGGCCGCTTCTTATGTTAATATCACTTCTAAACATGTCGCAAAGTTTCTCGAACAAAACATATTTTGTAGATATGGAGTTCCACACGAACTAATCAGGGATCACAATTCAAAGAAGAAGTTGAGACCCTTTTAGCTCGTTATAAAATACAACATCATCACTAATCTCCTTATAGACTTCAAATGAACGGAGTTGTAGAATCGGCGAATAAAAACATAAAAGTCAAATTCATACTGTTCAAACACATACTGTTCAAAGTGTTCAATTTTTTTCAAAGCTTATTTTTATTCCTATCAAATTCAAAAGATATTACGAATTATAGAATAAGATAATAAGTAATAAAAAAACATAGTAGTGATTACACTTTATTCAAAATAGAATTATTCTTTAGCTACTAAAGTACTAATATTGTGTAACACTCTAAGGTTTTACTATGTCCTCAACCGTCACAGTTGATGAAGGAGTAGTTTTCATCGCAGTACTTTGAACAACCTTAGAGCTTTCCCCTTCGCCCTTCTTCTTGATCAAAACGTTATTTTTAAGCTTAGGAATTGGGGCCTCTTCAACTCTTTTTCCTTTGTCCTTAGAATTTGTTGGAACCTTTTTTAGGGGTGTTCAATGAAGGTTCCTTAATCTTAACGCCTGGTTACGCGGGTTTGGGAGGAGCCTTCATTTTAGGTTCCCTTGAACGAGCCTTGGGTGATGAGGAGAAGTCTAACTTTCTTCTCACTCCTTTGTTTTTGGCCATTATGAGGTGTAGTAGTGGCTGAATGCGTCGAAGGCTTGGGTGGATTGGATTCGAGGAGGCTTAATTTTGTGATCGAGCCTCGTTTAACTCTTCTTTTGTCTGCTGCATTCATTCAAGCTTTATAAAAGGAAGATAGTACAATTCTCGCTGTGGGATTTTGCACTACCCACGTAAGAAGACTTCACCAATATTTCATCCAACGAGGAATTCATTCAGGTTTAAAGATCACATCCTTAGGGGCATAAAAATCTTGTGGGGGAATAACTTGTTTCATCCCATATTGTCTCATCACCCAGCAAGGAAATATGTAAGTGGTACTAGAAAGGCCTAAAAGCCTAATGTAGGGACAATTAAAACTATTCTCAATCATACTACTTATGTTCCACCAACGAATCACGAAGCGTATGTTAGGAACCCCATGATAGAAAAAAGACATCCATTCTCCTTCATTCTTATGTTTGTAAAGAATGCGACGACCAGGTAACGTTCTCACTCCGTTAACCTCAAGATTTTGTGGTTGATCAACAATTTTCAAGCGCTCCATGAGCCAAATCTGAAAAAAAAAGAAAAAATTACGATATTACACCAACAGGTGGCGCGCACATCCCAACTAGTCGTGCACACCACTCACACGCATCTCAGATGATTGTGCTTGTCAGACTAGTGCAACTTTATGGGTTGCGCTGACGTACAAAATAAAAAAAATGTACGTGAAATAGGAGTGGACATCCCGTGAAGCCGTTCTTGTTAGGGTCTCCTCTAAGGCGATTCAAGCAAATAACAGTTTCGCCAAAGCTAAGGGAACAGGTGAGTGACACCCCTCTATTTGCTCCACTATGAACACCATGAAATAATCTCCATACTCTTTACCTGTCCTAAGCAAACAATTGACAACAAGACAATAACATAAAGCACGGATTTTAAAATGTTGTTTAGTCAAGTTGTCACAAGGTAGGATGAATTGTTCAATAAATTGAATTAAATTTACGCCTTCTTCTGTCCCAATATTGGCCATATCATTGTCATTCAGGCCAAAAAATCTTTGAAACACAGGTTTAGAATCTGACAAGTTAGGGGCATATGTCACGGGGAGAGTATTTGCAGGGAAACCTAGTAGAGCCTCGAACTCGCCAGGTGATTGTATAAATTCATCCCCTTTAAAGAGGGAAAGATGCTGGTTTGAGTCCCAATGATTAACTGTGCCATGGAGGAAATCAAAGTTTATATTAAGTTGCATATAGCTAAATAGGGGGTCGAGGTGGTATATTTTAAAAGCTAATTTGTCCTCGATTGAAAGGGAAGTAACCCATTGTTTCAAACATTTCTCAAATGTTTTTACCATTGTTCAAACAAAAAAAAAAAGAAGAGGAACGGGTAGAAAGAGAACAATAATTTTCTTGATAGTACTACTAACGAATGAATATGAGATGATCAAAAGCCTACACGAAACCACGTTTAAATAGAACCAAACGGGACAATTTTTGCCCAAAGGAAAGTTCACTCGCAGGTGGCGCGTGCCTACCGCGCGCAACCTATCCACATGCGCGCGACAGCCTCACGCAACCCATCCAGTTGCGCGCGCCCTGTTCTATCGCAACATGTTGTTTAGTTTATTTCCATATTTTAGACTATGAAATTGTGGAATATCAACGAAATCTTATGACTAATCCATATGCTTGCCTTTGGTAGTCTAGTTTCCTTTCTTTATTTTCTTTTTATTTTGTTTGTTTCTAAATTCCTTTTTATTTCTTTTATTTTCTTTTAATTTTCTTTTAATTTCTTTTTCTCCTTTCACCTTTTATCCTTCCCTTTTTTTGAGTTTTCTTTTCGTTTTTTCTTTTTCTTTTCTTTTATTTTTTATTTTTTCGAGGAGGGTAAGTCAGGAACCCTTTCCCTCCCTCGGAAAAATTTTTCGATTTAAAATACTTATGGAAATAAAAACAATATATATATATATATATATATATATATATATATATATATATATATATATATATATATATATATATATATATATATATATATATATATATATATATATATATATATATATATATATATATATACAAATATGTGTGTCATATGTACAATAGTAAAATAAGTGATGGCTCCCACTCATTTTCATGATTGAGATGTTCAACTTGACAACCTACAATCATTAACGTTCAACAACGAACTTTCCATAGAGCATCCTCTTTATTATCGCCATTAAGGCAACAATATTCTCAACATATATTTCAGTATACTTCCTAATGATTCTTTGCTTGGGTTTCAATCCAAACGACTCACAATGATTTGGGATACCCTAATTATTTGTGATCATGGAAATTTACTTTAAATTCTCGCACATTACACATGGATGAACATCCATGTTACCATTCTCAAGCCACGAATCATTGTTAGCTCGCGCTTATAAACGACTTCCTTGTTAAGGATCTAATCCTTGTTAAAGTTTGTGCTTGCAACATCAATTCTCAAATTGTATTTGTTCCCACAAGTCAAGAACTCATCCTGTTATCTAAGTACTTTGGATGTTCTTGGCCATAATCTAACGATCTATTACATAGATTCAGGTTGATTGGTATTACATACATACTTCACATGCTCTAAACAAGTAAGTCGTGTGACGATTCCATATCATAGCGTACATGATGGATTTAATTATAGAATTATTCTAAATCTTTTCCACCTACGTTACATTTTATCTCATCCAATTTAACAGAGTCTTGCTAAACTGTTTGCTATGTGATATGGTTAAAAGTTTCTACCAGAGTCTTTCTTGTTTGACTTAGTATTTAGCGTAGCTCATACTTAGTTCAAACATTTACTAAGTTTTATACATACGGGTCGAAAGTCTTTCAAAGTCCTTTTATTCATGTATAACATTGTAAATTCCTTTACACGTTCAAACATTTTATTAAGTCTATACAATAGAACTTAATTCCCAATATGTACTAAGTATTGCCTTTAGCTTAGTCCATTGTCGAAAATACTTTCAAATCTAAGCATTTAGTATTTGACAGCTATTTCACAATAGAGTTCGTAAACTTTTCGTCGGACCTTTATATAATTTACTTTTGCTCCCACTAAACTTCTTATAAGAATTTCTATATTTCTCCATAAGCCAATCCTCTTATTAAATTCATGAGAAAACACGTTCCAATTCTTACATGCAATGCTCCCTTTAATCCCATGACGGATTCCTTGAGCTTGCTTTCAAATCTATCATTACTTAGATTTTCGAAACCCTTAGACTATTTTATAGTCACTTCCAAAATCCTATTTTAGGAAGGCGGTTTTGGAATCTATTTTGCCATATTTCATATGTGCAATTTTGCTAAAATAATCACGAAAAGACTTTAGCATTCCAATTGGTGAATATGTTTTTATTAAAATCAACTCCGTGAATTTAATTGTATCCTTTTCAACCAATTTAGCTATGTATACATATAAATTTCCACATTTGATAGTTTTCTCCTTAAAACTTATTTGCAATCTATGGGTCTTTCACCCTTCATGAAAATTAATCAAGTTTCAAACATCATTTTCAAACATGGATTCTAATTCTGATCTTATGGCCTCTAACCATTATTTGGAATTTGGATTTGTCGTATCTATCTTACAAGGCATTATACACTTACTATCTAATAGTAAATAGTATGCTTGTAAGTCTTAGGTTTATTTCTAACTTACAGTACTACAAAATAGGTCAAAGAGACCCGTCCAAATAAGCCAAAGAGACTGCCTTAGAGGCGGTCTCTAACTAAGCGGTCTCTTTGACAAAGAGACTGCTTTATTAGGGGTGGTCTCTAGAATGAAAAAGTGAGATTTCCTACTAAAGAAAAGCGGTCTCTAGAATAAGAAAAGCGAGAATGTCTATTGAAGAAAAGCGGTCTCTTTTTTTACAAAACTTAAACTGCTTATTGAAGTTAGGCAGTCTCTTTTTTGAGAAAAGAGAAACTGCTTATAGAACTTAACCGATCTTTTCGTGTCATTTAAAAAAATAAAAAAAAAAGCTTATTTAATTTAATATTTAATATTTAAATTTCAAATTATATTTACATTTAACGTTTTATACATATACGAAGTATATGGTACATACAACAAATAACACAACCCAATGTACAAAGTATCAAAAAATCATTAAATCCTAATACGCATCTTCAGCTTGAGCTTCAAATATTCATATCGTGTTGGACGGTGTATTTAGCTTTGAATATGAACTTACCCACTGCACATGCTCATAAGCTGCAATAAAAAAAAGAATTAGGTGAAAAACTCAAAGATCCAACCCAAAAAATTGTAAATAACAACTACCTTCGTCTCAAATCCAAAAATTCAAAGACATAGAAATTAACTTTTCTTAGAAAAACTACTCATTCCAATTAAACTGATAAAATTCATTACTACCAAATAACTTACCAAAAATGAAAGAAAAGCATTAAAAAAAATTAATTATATCAACGAAATAGTTTTCTTCCTAGCCAAACAAATCTAAATCAATGAAATAACATAACCCATCAAAAACAAATATTCAACTTAATAAAAACATCATGTTAACCCTAAAAAATAAATTATACTTGATATATAATTTCAACTTCAAATTCATTGATAATTTCAAGATTCTGATAGTTAGGCATAGAACTAAAAATTGTAACTTTAAGAAATTGTAATCATAATTGTAATCGTAAAATCGATGAAGATGATGAATTGATAATAAATCAAAAAGTCAAATCTAGGAAACAATTAGAAAAAGGAGAAGAAAGAGACTAACTTTGCGATTGAAAAGGAAATCTCCGAGAGCGACGGCACCGACAATTCCGGCGGTGACAACCACAGTGCTGCTGAGCAAACTCCATTTTCTGTATATCATTTTTCCTTTTCTGGGTTTTACTCTCTCACTCCTTGAACTAATTGCCGCCGCAAGGTGATGATGATAGAGGTCTACAGTGGAGTTGTAAGCGGCGGTTGGGCAGCGACGATGAGAGAGAATGGATGAAGGTGAAAGGTGGTTGCATGACTTGCATCAAAATAGAAAGAGAAAATGAAGGGAAGGAAGATACAAGAAAAAGAAGGTTGGAGGCTGGAAGCAGGAAGCTACGGAGTAGGGTTTTAAGGAGGAGGGAGAATTAAAAAAATAAGAGGTCATATCTAATGGAGTAGCTTGGGGTAAAGAGTATTGAAGAGAAACGATATATAAGAAGAATAAAAAAAGGCAAGAGACCGCCTAACTTAATAAGCGGTCTTAAGTTTAGATTCAAAGACCGGTTTTTTAATAAAACAGGTCTCTCTTTTATTAATTTTTTATATATAAAAAAAAGAGACCTGTTATCTTCAATAAAGGGTCTCAATTAATTTTTGACTCTCAAATCTAATACCAAAGGGACCCGTTATTTGTATCATTGGGTCTCCTGAATCAAAGAGACCGGTTATTGAATAAAACGATCTCTTAGTTTGGGTCTCTTTGACCATTTTTGTAGTAGTGTTAGTAGAAAATTTATAGGATTCAATACAAGCCTTTCGTGAATTCTATACCTATATAGGGTTATCGAATCAAACACTGAGTTTCAAGGCGCTTTCAAAGCCCTTTGAGTATCTTGATCTTACTCCAACTTTTCAAAAGTTTTGTGAGTAATGAAGTTCTTTTAAGGCACTTGGAATGTCCTTTTAAGTGTTCTTGATCAAGTATTCTTACGAAGCCCTTTTAAGGTCTTTCGAGATACTCAGTTCTAGTTTGTTGCTAATCTCGATGGATATCGAGTTCATTTTTCTCCCACTTAACGTTTCGGAAATGTGTTACTTTCCAGAAAGACACCACTTAGAACAAAAAACATTATGCTCTCATTAGCTTGTGGAGGTAGTGCCCGTAGTCTCACTTGAAAGCTTACAAAGAGACATGTATATTGTCTTTGGGTAAAATTTCATTGTGAAACAAACAGTTAGCTCCCACTTGAGCTATCTTAGCCTTTTACGAGCCATTAAGCTCCTACTGAACCACCTAGCTCTTGTTAAGCCGTTGAGCTCCCATTGAGTCACTTAGCTCCCACCGAGCCAGTGAACTCCCACTGTGGCTAAGAGTTTTGACATATACTTGAAAAGACATTTAGGAGTTAATTATATCCATAACTGAATATGGTGTCCTTTATTAGCTCTGACATTTTATTTAGTGTAACATTAGTCCTTTGTGCAAATCTTAAGAACTTTACAGGAAGGGATGTGATCCATCATTGTTCGAGTCATTTTTAAATGGCATTGAGGTCTCCGTGAAGACACACTATGTTCTTTGTGGAGTTATTTATGAAAATTTTAATTTCATAACTTTGAGATGGTCACGCTTGGCTCAAGCAAACATCGCTTGATCTAATCTAGACGTTTTGATGTACTGCGAAGTCGATTATGTACTTCACTAAACTCTTGAGCATCCCTGGTCAAGTATGTTCACATTTGATGAATATAGCCATATTCTTTCAAATTCTTTGTGAAACGTTGAAGTAAATGTATCCTCTTTAGCTTTCAGAGTCAATTGTCTATACCAAGAACAATAGCTCTTTACTTTGTCGATTTTTAACAAGTAAGACTTTCTTGTCTTAGAACGATTCCGAATTGATCAACTATCAAGAGCCTATCTAATATAGCCTTGAATACGTTCTGGTAAATGTGACATTTCTAAAGATGTTTGGAACGCAAATCATGCCCATGATTTTTACCTTTTGCCAGTTTATCATGTTAAGAAAACGTTTGCTTATAATCAAGCATTCTTGACTTATGGCTTGGATAACCATGCCATTAAAATATATTTCGCAACTATTGCTCATTGCATGAATGTGAGTCTTTTCGTGTGTAAACGGATTGTTTGCTTATTATGGAACACAATAACCATTTATTTGTTCCAGCCTTAGCTACAAAGGTCTTTAAATAAAGCATATGACCTAACAACTGATGTAGCACCACTTGATTCATTCTATGCTTGTAAGTCGATAAATTTGCTTATCTTCAATGGTTTGAGGTCACTTTCAAAGTGGAACACTCAAACAATATCCTATACTTTGCGAAGATAATGAGTTGTTAAGTTAAGTACAATAATAATAATTCTTTAGTAAAATGGAATCTCATTCCTTTTATTTGTTCCTCGTTTCCTATATTTCTTATCATACAATATCTCATAACCTTACTTTAAGAACCATTTCTTTAATTACCTTGACTTTTATACTTTGTTAAGCATAATTAAGCATCTAGTGCGCCGTCAAACAAAGTTCCATCTTTTCTTTTAGTTCATGATTGAATTACTACATCAATGAGTCTTACTCATCTATGTATTAGGAGAAAATATATTTTAGTTGTCAGTATTGACAATTTGAGTTCGCAACTCAATACTTCATGTTTTATCAAAACTACCTAGTATTTTGAATACATGATGTCTAACCGTCCATTCGGACTTTGTTATAAAATTTATGAGAATTTTATTTTAGAAATGCTTTACCTTCTTTGAGAACCATTCTCAAAGATTTCCTTTACCAATCATAGAAAACAATATAGTTTGATTTGGAATTCTATAAATATAAGTGCAAAGTATAACAATTTATCAAGTAAATAACATAATAAGTTTGAAAATTAAAAGGTGTTCATGCAAATTTTCAATCATATTAAACGTCTTATCCACGCATTAAATTTGTCCCCATTTGGCGAGAATAAGTAGATTCCAAGATCCAAAGAAACAAAGAGTGGTTAAGAATGCTTTGGCTTATCTTAACACTCAATCTCATAAGGTAAGCAACGCTTTGCCTAATAGCTCCAAGCCACTCTTGGTTGAATAAATCGTCGCATCTAATGTTCTTTCAACAATTTATTCACTTTGCCACGACATGTTAGGACTCCATCACTTATATCGTTGAGTACAACCAAAACCAACTTGTATGTGATGTCTTGCTTCGACAAACCCATCAACATACCTTACGTATCCTAGGGAATATTAGTGATGCCTCGCTTTGGCGTAGCCCATCACTACTCTCAATAGGTTGATAAGTGTTGTTTTGGAATGGCAATTTCACTCAATATTTTAGGGACCTAGGGTTTCTATGTTGGTTGATTTAAGTGAACTTAATTAATCATCCCAACATTCAAAATCCTAAACATGCATCTAACATATAATTCATATATAAACTATTATAAATATATATCGAAAACATAAATAAAGATGCATTTGGCAACTAGCATGACCCCTTGAATCTTCAAGTCTTCAAGGGACGACTTTTGCAACTTCATGGCTTTGTCTTCCAAGAACCTCCGTCTTCAAGACATGACCATAATTATGCAAATAGTACAATTAGGACTAATCTAAATATTAAGGTACAAAAATACTCAACGGTACGTAGATCGTATTTAGATTTACAAAAATATATCACAGAACGCAGTCCGTAATTTCTATCCTAATCAGGCCCCACTAGTTGCCATTTTATAAAACCTGTGAGAGAATAAACATTCCATTCACCCATTCACTATTTGTGAATGCCCTTGCATTTTACAACAATAAATCAAGTAACAATGCATAAACACGCAATAACTAGTAACTAATCTAGGTGGTTAATCCGATTAACACGCCTAATTAAAACTAATCAAAGTTGTTTTAACCGATTATGTAAATAAGTGCAATAATAATTGAAACTCCCACAAAATTCCGCATCTTACTTAACTAATCCAATTAATTTAGTCGGTAAAACCCAAAGTTTGCCAAAATTAAAATTTTCCAATGCTGCTCAAAACTGAGGCCTAGCCTCCAAATTTTAATTAAATAAAACAAAATAATTAAAATAATTTAAACGATAAAATCCACAAAATAGCATTGCCTAAAAAATTGGGGCAGCTGGCACGTAGCACACCCACACGCACTCCTCCAACACCAAGCATGCACATTGCTCGCACTACCCGCACCTAGCAGCACCACAAACTGCTCGCACAAGCAGCTGGTGCGCACAGCCATGCTGCCGCAGCACGCTGCTGCTTGGCCAATGTGCTGATGTGCTGCTGCCTTGTAGCGCATCAGCCACGCATGAACGTGTGGCGCGCACCAACCAGCACTAACCTTGGCAGCCATAGGAGGGTTGCAAGGGGTCGGGTGTTGTCTTGGTTTGCGTGCCATACTCTCAGGATCTAAAACCGAGATTTTGCGTGACTAAATAATTAATTCCAAATTGGTTTTAGAATTAATTTAATGAGCAAAATGAAAATTATAACAAGTCCAACTTTAATAAAATTCATTCAAGTGCACTTAACGAAAATTATTTCCAAGAACCATTCTTTAATAAAATTGGTGTTACTTGGTGCAAAAAAAATAAAAGGGCAATTACTCACTATTAATTTAATTAATTTAAATTAATCTTGAGATTTTTACAAAATAAAGGTAGTTTGAAAAATGAACACAAGTCAATAAAAATTCCAACTTTAATACTTGTGAATCCCTGAAAAAATTATATCTTCCAACATGAAGATAAAACAAATTTTTATCACAATTTTCAAACTATATGATTCCAATCAACTTAAAATGATTAAATCAACAAAGTTCAACAAAAATTCATGGAATTTAGTAACTCCAAGTTTCAATCACATAACATAATTAAGGATTGAATCTTTAATACTTAGAAGCCTCAAAAACAAAGATTTCACACTTTAATTAAATTAGTTTGCAATTATGTGAAAAATAAAACCAAACTTTCAAACACAAATTACAACCAATTAATCATGCCTAATGAGGTTTAAAATTGTGTATAATATAAGGATTGAACCAATTACATAACCACCATAAATATGCAATGAATTTTCAAGGTTAGAAAGACTAAAAAAATTTCGTCAAAATGAAAAATCCCTCGAAAAGTGCATTTCTGAACGTTTTTGGGATAAAAACACTGTCTTAAAAGGGTAAAACCATTTTTGAAATTCCTTTTCCATCCAAAATTCACTATTTTTGGGCGAAAATCTGGGTTCGAAAGCTGAAGTCAGCACTAATACAGGATTAAAATTAATAAACCGAGCTACTAATCTAATTAGCAACTTAAAACCAGAAAAATTAAGCCATAAAAACACCTTAAAAAAATATGATTTTAAAAACAAACAAGCGAGGCTCTAATATTGTTGTTGGGGTTTGGTGAGTTTGACTCACCGCGGAAACAAACCCTAAACAAGACCGCACTCGCAATAAATAAAACCATAAAGCATAATTAACTTAATGACAAGATTAGGATAGTAATTATACCTTTGACGCGTGCTTTGTGCGACCTCAAGGGGCTCTTACTTCGAAAGCAAGTCTCAAAAGTACGACGACCTTTAACGGCAGTCCAACCACAACACGACCACCGACAAGGGTCTAATGTCTTGGAGTTAGCAAAGCCCGACCAAAACCCGAGTAATTAATGAGTTCAAAAGTTTTCACAATGGTGATGCCTTTTTCAACTCTTACTCAAGAGAACAATCCCAAGCCATGCCTTGGCTATTTATAAGGAAAGCTTCTTTTTGAATTCCACTCATCTTTCAATGTGGGACTTTTTCACTAAAAGATCCCACATGGAAAGATTGATGAATTCAACCCTTATTTACATAAACCAAGGAATAAGTAAAAAGTGTCACATGGTTAGGTGAGGACCACTTTCTCACTTGGTCCCCAAGGCAACTCACATGCATTGTAAGCTAACCATGTGTCACCCAACCTTGAACCCTAAGTTGGGTTCGGTTGGGCCACTTCCTTTTGGCCTTTTTCCATGACCCGTCTCCCTGGTCCACGGCCCCCTTTGCCACATGTTTTCACAATGAGTTCAAAAGTTTTCACAATGAGTTGATAGTACACAATTTTTGCAAAGTTTCTGCCAGAGTTTTAGGTTAATTTATGTCTTTTTTTAGCCTCGTATTAAGCCTCTATTTATATGAAATGGACGCGTTTAGGGTTTTGAACGTTTTGCTGCAGCAGGAGCCGCGTGCATCTGAATGTGTTGCGCACGGTAGCCCAGCGCAAGTAATTTAAATGCACTATATGGGCAGCACAACTGAACGTCTTGAGCGCGGTATTATGGTAAGATTTGATTTTATATTTTTATGAAATTCTAAATCTTTCGCAAGCGCATAACTAGCAGTGGCACTAGGTGTCACTCGTTGCTGATTATGTTGCGCGTGCCAGACCAGCGCGACTCATTGAGTTGCGCACGGATTTCTTTGCGGAAACATTGATTTTTAACCTATAGGTGCCTTAAATTCTGTCATAATTAGGTTTTAACCTCGGGCTTAAGCCTAATTATGATCAAGCTTAGTTATTTTGGACCGTAATTCATTTTGTTTTGGGTTAGGCTAGTCATTTTGCATTCTTGTGAATTAATTAGTTGTCCATATGCATTCTTCACGTTGATCCAACACAACGGTGGTTTTGTTTATCGTCATAACACTTCCTGTCGGGACAGGAGGCCAAAAGTAGATGTCTACAGTTAGCCCCCACTTTGATCGAGTCTAGAATAGACGAGGATCAAAGTAGTCAAGGAAATATATCCGAGAATCATTCTGCGAAGTTCCCAAAAAACAGAGATTTTTTCAGTAATGTTAATTATGTCGAAATGATCCTTGATTCGCTAAGTGTTTGAGACATGTAGCTATTAAGGCTTAGAAAAAGCATTTTCTAGTCTTAACACGCTAACGAATATAAATAGATCCTTTGCAAATGTTAAAGGGGATGATATCCTCTCAATTATAGCATCGTTGGTCTAAGTCCCTCGATATGTCATTAAAACTTTAGCATGATTTTAACAAGTTTAAAAAGATGATAAAAGGGGAGGTGTTTCAGCATTCGTAGCCTACCACGTGAATAAAGTCCTTGACACTCGCTTGTCAAAATGTAGTATTTGATGTCCGCAAGATAGAAATACATGTCTCAGGACTTGAGGCATATATCCAAATCTAGTGAGAGAGAAGAAATTAGCAACTCTCTTAGCAATATTGTCCACAAGATGAAAACACGTGTCTCAGGACTGGGGGCACGTGTCTAAAGAGATGCGACATCACACGTCGCTCTTTATACAGGGGGTGGACGGATACCCTAACTATCTGATAATATAGTAAGCTCACTAACTACCGTATTTTCTTCCAATCGAGAATTTGCCTTGTCCTTGATGGTTCAACGCGCCAGTCGACTCATATGGCTAACGCCTTAAAAAATTCTACCTTTTAGCTACGGGAGGTAGATTACGTTTGCTGGGAAGAGGTGAAATTTTATTCAACACCTACGCCATACAATTTTACACTGTATGATAACGTCATCCTTTTTGCTGTGACTTCCAAAAAGAAATTAAAAAACGTGACATTTCTAAAGTCAGTACAGTTAAATGACAAACCTATCTATGGGAGCTTTTACGTAAAGCACCATTACGGAACGTATAAGGACACGCTCACAAAAAACGTCCAAAACGTATGCTTAAGGCAGGCACAAAGCACGGTGTGCATGCAGGATGATGCAAAAAACTATCAAAGATAAAAATAAACTACTACAATGCAAAGAAATTAAAACCATTTTGATTATTTATGCGCCATTAGGTTTAACAACGAGCAAAAACCGTTAAAAATAAATCAAACGGATTGTAATCTCAATACTGGTTTTTAAGTGACCAGTACGCGCAACTCAATGGGTTGCACTAGCAAGGCGCACGCATTGTTCTGAGTTGCGCTGGGCTGTCACGCGCAACTAATTGAGTTGCGCACGACATTTAAATCAGAAAAAAGAAAATCGGTGAGCGCAATTTTTCATTTCACTCTCTCTCTCATTCCTTCGCCATTTTTTCTTCTTTCTCCCTCTAAAAAGCTCAAATTTCTTTTGTTTTTGAAGCCAAAGGAAGTAGATCTCATGCCCTATTCATATTTGCCAAAATCTAATGTAATTTTTTACTAATTTTTGTTCGTTTTTTGGCTAAATTTGGGCAATTCGTGAACCGCAAAACCCCAAAATTCAAATTTAGGGGTTTCTGTTTTGCTCCATAATTCTTGAAATTTTTTGTTCCATATTGTTACACTATGTTGAAGGAGTGTTTTGCAATAAATTTCATGAAAAATAGTTCAGTATTGAACCTTGTGTGAGCACTTCTTTGTTTAAGTACGTTCTTGTCTTTCTTTCTTCGTATTTTAGTTTGAATCTATGGTTTTGCTTGCTAATTTTGTTATACTTGTTGATTATGAATTAAACTATTGTATTAGAACTACTATCACTTTCATGAATCATGTTTTGAAAATTTTGAATCCGAAAAAATGGTGCGAAGTTTTCATTTAACTTGTTTTTGTCATGTTCGAACCTCAAGATTGTTTGGTAGACGATAATTATGTTTATGTTATGATTATTCGTCTAAAAGTAGTTGACTCTTTGAGACTTAGAAATATAATATATAGAATACTTTAGTTGAAAGTCGAATAGGATAGCTTTTGTGGGTGTTAAAAGCCCCCATTTTCTGAGTTTAACTACATGTATCGTAGCCCCCAAGCGTGGATGACATTCGATTTTTGTGTTTTTCCAGCTCGGCAGTTGTTATGCTGCCGAAATGGGTCTAGAATACGTGTCGAGCTAGGTGATTGTGTGCCTCCCTCCGCGTAGATCACGTATACCGATGCTTTCAGGTCAGTAATTCGCGAGATTCCTCCAGCGGCGGAGGATTAGGACATATCGTTTGTACCAGAGACGGTTGAGTCGGTATGTTTATTTTTTACATGTATATTTTTTTTATATGTCATATACATTTGTTTGATAACTGTCCTTGTATTTTTTTTGAAACAGGTTCCACGAGAGATCGTAAACGACATAGTGAGGACTATGCGTGCTTTCTGAGCTGCTTATCGAAGAGCCCTCATGGCTTTGTTATGTCGTGATCATCGGATGGTCGCGGTAAGTCTGTTTGCTTCTCCTCTTTTTTTGTCAAAGTTATTACACGTTTTGTGTATTAATATTTGTTTTGGATTTTGCAGGATGTACAACAGCCTTCCGGGAGTCGCCGAGCATCCTAACTTCCATTTCATATATTTTTTTTGCTTATGGAAAAATGTACGTGTTTATATATATATATATATATATATATATATATATATATATATATATATATATATATATATATATATATATATATATATATATAATAAGTCCTAAATCACATATAATCCATGGCACTCTCAAATTTTATCATCTTATTATGAAAGTGATTAGTAACGAAGATGCTAAGATTAGCAAAGTAATTATAACTAAACCTATGCAATATGTGAACGAAATTCACAATTGCATGAAAGAAATCAAGCATATTTTATATGGGTGTGCTTTCTATAAATGTTTTAGAAAGAGTGTTACTCTTAAAACATTCGAAAAAATCATTTATCATAAGATGAACCATTCAAGTTTTGGAGTAGTTTGAATTTGTCATGCAATTTTATCACTCCATTTGCTATTTAATTATGGTTTAGGATTAAATAATGAGTCCACTCAATTATGAGAATATTCAAAATAGGTTATCAAGACCAGATAAGGAAACACCAATTAAGTGAATGTTGAATATTATAATAAAAAAAATTATCCTTAATCGAGATCATTTAAATGATGGACGATTAATGACAACTTGAGATTTATGTGTAGTTTGATTTATAGCACCATTTCTTGTGCTACAAGGACATGATCGTCATAAATCATTTACACAGGTATTGGTTTAGAAACATACTGGATCGACCTATGAGAATACTTTAAGAGATTAAAAAATCGTCATAAGTATACTTTTCATTACTGCTATCGTAACCTTTTTCCTCGACCATGAGTGTTTTGAGCTTTCTTGTTTGAGTAATAGTCCTCTTTGATGATTGTCAAACGTCTACCGTAATAGTGGATTATAACGGAAACACACGGGCGGCTAGGCCCTCTCATTAAGAGAAGTTGCATTACAAAACTGGAAATGTCCCCCTATTAAAAATAGGGAAGATGTCTTTGTTGTTTACAAGGCCTTTCAAAGAGCGAGACTGTACAATGCATTGTCGTGCTTGGATGGATTTTAGAAATCATCTGTTTATTGACAGTTGGACTCGGAATCTAGAAACACTTTTGGGCGTAATAAGGATGACAAATAAATCTTACATTATAGCTCATGAAGAGGCATTAAGCGACATAGGAAAAGGGCTATACACTAAAAGCTCACTTTTCTGGATGAAAAAGTGGGAGGTTGAAAGGAATGGTGTCCTTTGAACAAGTGTATTATTCCGATAAGGGGTTCGGAATTATGAGAAAACTAATTATTTAGTGAGGTCAAGTGATTGGAATGCCTGGGTGGAGACCGCTTCTGATCAATAATATTAATGTATAATTAATATTAGAGCTTAATCTTGACTGAATCATCGGGTCACACCCAAGCAACTAATGAGCCGACGCGACGAATTAATGTAGAAGGAATTAATGAGTCGCCCGAGTAATTAATATTTAGACGTCGAAAATTCGAGCTTAGGGCGTCGAAACCAAGAGTCAGAACCAAATATCAAATGTCGAGCCAAAATTTAAGATTTGGCGAGACGGGAAAATGCTACAAGTAACAAGTAAAACCCTAGCCACGCGAAAGGCTAGGGAAGCGCACCAAATATGAGCATGCCACGTGGCAGCGCACATGGCAGCAAGCCATGTGGTAGTAAACGTTACAGCGCCATGTGGCAGCCACGTTGGCAGCCGCTAAGTGGAAGCACGCCATGTGGCAACATGCCACGGTTGCAGCAACATGTGGCAAAGGGGGCCGTGGACCCGGGTGACAGGTCATGGACACGGGCCAAAAGAAAGTGGCCCAACCGAACCCAACTTGGGGCTCAAGGTTAGGTGACATATGGTTAACTCACAATGCATGTGCGTTGCCTTGGGGACTAAGTGAGAAAGTGGTCCTCACCTAACTATGTGACACTTGTTACTTGTTCCATAGTTTATTTAACTAAGGGTTGAATTCATCAATCTTTCCATGTGGGATCTTTTTGTGAAAAAGTCCCACATTGAAAGATGAGTGGAATTCACAAGGAAGCTTTCCTTATAAATAGCCAAGGCATGGCTTAGGATTGTTCACTTGAGTAAGAGTTGAAAAAGACATCACCATTGTGAAAACCATTGAATTCATTAATTACTCGGGTTTTGGTCGGGCCTTGCTAACTTTAAGGCATTAGACCATTGTCGGAGGTTGGGTTGTGGGTGGACTTTCGTTAGACGTCGTTGTACTTTCGAGACTGTCTTTCGAAGTAAGAGCCCCTTGAGGTCGGGCGAAACACGCGCAAAGGTATAATTACTATCCTAATCTTGTCATTAAGTAAATTATGCTTTATATTTTTATTTATTGCGAGTGCGGTCTTGTTTTGGGTTTGTTTCCGCGGTGAGTCAGACTCACCAAACCCCAAAAATGTCCACTTCTCCCTTTTGCACCTTGTCCAGCATCTACACAAGGAAAGAAGAAAAAGAGTTAGAAAAATTTTCGATAAAAAGCTAGCATACGAACGATGAAAGTTTTAAGGCCCCACCTTGGGGAATGTTCCGGTTTAGGCCGCATGTTGACATTAATATCGGGTCCCGAAGCTAGCCGGCCAAAGGAATCAAGTTCTTTGGCAAAGCCACCATCTTGCCTCCCCATTGTATCTTCTTGACACCAAAGTAGTCAAGTTAGTGCGCCTTGCTAGGGTGGTGTAAGGAGGGTGATCCCATCGTAAGGGGTACTCTCCTTAAATGCCCTTGGCCACTTAAAAGCCTAGGACTTTACACTTGTTAAGTTGTAGTAGGATTTGAATTCATGACTCTTTGGGGGACCTTGAATTAGAATTGATTCTATCGTCACACTTTTTTTATAAGAAACAAGTAGGAGTCGCCAATGAGTTTTAGGAAAAACTCATAGACCTCGTTCATGCCTTTCTTCCATGTGGAGTTCATGAAATAATTAGCACAAATCTTAAGTTTACCCATGCCCAAATTGGTCTATAAACCAGAAATGAGTTCGAGAGCGAGGGTACTAAGATAACGTTCCTTTTAGAGGGGAATCATCATCCTAGCCCTAGTACGACCTCTACTAGCTCTTTATTTTTCACAGTTTCATCACCAAACAATATATACAACGCGATACCTAAAACTATGTTAGTTCATTTTATTTACAAGCATTAATTCACGTAGGAATTAAATTGCAAAAGTTGTTATTCTTATTTAATAATATTCGTGAAAGAATAATAAATAAACAAGATTCGCCTTGGCTTAAGTGATCAACCAACAATTATTTAATTCAATTCTAGTCTTTATTTAACGCGAGATACTATGTGGAATTGATTAATTAATTATTTTAAAAGCGATCAAATAACACTAATTAATTTATTAAAATCCTTTTAAACAAGAAAATAGAGGTGATTAAACTAAGTGCTCAGGAATTTACCACTTCTCTTTGCTAGATCTCCGTTTAGAACACTTATGGACACCTTCTTGTTGGGAAACCTCCACTGTAGTAACAAAGTATTGAAAGGGTGAATGTTTAGGACAAGAGGGCTAGGTTGTACAAGTTCACAAGTTATTTCGCCTGAGTTTTTAGGTTAATTTCTGTCTTTTGAAGCCTCGGTTTAAGCTTGTACTTATAGAGAAGGATTAGGTTTAGGGTTTCGAGCAACTTGCCGCAGCAGGTGTCGCGCGCAACAGATGAAGTTGCGCGTGGCAACCCTGTGCAAGTTTTAGAGTTGCGCTGCTATGTGCAGCGCAACTATTGTTCTTGCGCGCGGCTTTATGGTAAGATTCGATTTTATATTTTCCTGATAATTTCCGAATAATTACAAATCTTCTGCAGCGCAACTCTGGAAGTTGCGCTGGGTGTCTTGCGCAACTAAAATAGTTGCGCGCGGCTGCCTAGCGCGACTTTGTGAGATGTGCGCGGTTTTTTCTGCGGCAGCACTAAGTTTTAACCTAGGCTCTCCTAAATCCATCATTATTAGGGTTTAAGCATGGGCTTAAGTCTGATTATGATCGGGTTTAGTTAATTAGACCTTTATTTTGGCTTTTTCTTTAATTTGGGCTAGTCTTTTGTGTTTTGTGGCTTAACCATTTATCAATAAGTATTCTTCACTTTGACCCAACACGAAGATGGCTTTATTTATCGTCATTGCACTTCCTGTCGGGATAGGAGGCCAAAAGTAGATGTCTACAGTTAGCCCCCACTTTGATCGAGTCAAGAATAGACGATGATCAAAGTAGTCAAGGAAATAAATCCGAGACTCATTCTACAAAGTTCTCTAAGGATAGAGAATATTTCTGTAATGTTTAAGGATGTCGAAACAATCCTTGGTTCGCTAAGTGTTTAAAACAAGTAGCTATTAAGGCTAGAAAAAGTCCTTCCTAGTCTTAACGCGCTAACGAATCTAGATGGATCCTTTGAAATTGTAGAATGCTCTTACAAGTAAAAGTATTCTGGGTGACGTCAGGTCATGAGAAGAAATTGGTTTTTAAAGAATAAAAGGGGAGGATTTCCTCTCAATCGTGTCATCGTTGGTTTAAAATCCCTCGATATGTCATTGAAACTTTAGCCTGACTTTAACAAAGTAAAAGATGAAAAAAGAGGGTTTTCGGTATTCGAGCCGAAATGGTCCTGTATTCGAGTCAGGCCCAGTATTCGAGCCGGACGTCCACAAGATAGAAATACATGTCTTGGGACTAGAGGCATATATCAAAATTCAGTGAGAAGGAAGAAAGCCAACAACTTTCTCATCAGTTTTGTCCACAAGATGAGTACACGTATCTATGGACTGGGGGCACGTGACTACATAGGCGCGACATCCTCTCGTCGCTTCTTTATGCAGGGGGCGGATTCGTCACCCTAACTGTCCGGTAAGTTAGTAAGCGCACTAACTACCGTATTTGCTCCCATTCAAGAAGTGCATGTTCCTGAAGGTTCGGCGCGCCTGTCGACTAGTTAAGATGACGCCTACAATAATTCTCTACCTATTAGTTCTGAGAGGTAGATCTTGCAAAGCTTGGGCTGAATGAAATTTAACACATCACCTACGTCGTACAATTTTGCGCCGTACGATACGCCATTTGCATTTTTACGCTGCATGAAAACGCCTTCCTTTTTGCTTCGGACGTGAAAAAATAAGAAAACCTGGACATTTGTAACGTCAGTATAGTAAAATGATAAACCTGTCTATGGGTGCTTTTACGTAAAGCACCACCATGAAACGTCCTAAGGCACTCTTACGAAAAACGTTCAAAACGTATTCTTGGGGAAGGCACACAGCACGGTGTGCATGCAATATGATGCAAAAAACTAACAAAAAAGAAAACAAACTACAATATGCAAAGCAATTAAAAAGATTTTGATGATTTGCGTGCCATTACGTCTAATAACGAGCAAAATCCGTTCAAAAAATGATCCAACGGATCAAAATAAAAAATCTGGTCTTTTAGTGACCAATATCCGCGAGCAACTCGGAAGGTCGCGCTGGCCAAGCGCGCGCATCTTTCTGAGTTGCGCTGGTATGTCACGCGCAACATCTAAAGCTGCGCGCGACATTTATGTCAGTAAAATGAAAATCACAGGCACGATTTTTCATTTCTCCATTTTTTCCTTCCTCCGTCGTTTTTGACTCTTTCTTTCTCTAAAAAGCTCGGTTTTTTGCAATTTTTGAAGCTAAAGGAAGCTAATCTCATTCTTAATCCATATTTGCCAAAATCCAATGTAAGTTTTTTTGCTAAAATTTGCTCTTTTTTTGCTGAATTCGAACGATTTTCAAATTGTTAAACCCCAAATTTTGAATTTGGGGGTTTTCGATTCGGTTTATTTTTCTTGAAATTGTTTGCTCTATGTTGTTACACTATGTTTAAGGAGTGTTTTGCAACAAATTTCATGAAAAATGGTTAAGTATTGAACCTTGTATTAGCATTTCTTGTTTCAAGTTCGTTTTTTCTTCTTTTTTTGAATTTTTGCTTGATTTTCTGTTATTTTGTTTGCCCATTTTGGTTATACTTGTTAATTATGCAACAATTGTAGTATAGAAACTAGTTTTTGCTTCCATAATTAACATTTTAAAAATTTTGAATCCGAAAGAAAAAATGGCGCGAAGTGTATACTTAGCCTATTTTCACCATATTCGAACTCCAAAATTGTTTGGTAGACGATAATCATGTTTGTATTTCTGTTATTTGTCTAGAATTAGTTGATTCTCTGAGATTTTAGAAGATAATCCCTTGAATGCTTAGTTAAAACTGGTATAGGATGGCTTTTGTGGGTGTTAAAAGCCCCCATTTACTGAGTTTAATTGCAGGTATCGTAGCCCTCAAGTATGGGTGGCATTTGATTTTCGTGTGTTTTCCCTATCGGTAGTCGTTATGCTGTCGAAATGGGTCTAGAATACGTATATTAGTTTAGTTTAGGATATAAAATAAACTAATTAAAGAAGTTTTATCTGTCGTAGCATGGACTCGCCTCTGTTTGTCGATGCCGAGGAGGTTCTTGTTGGTCCGGACGAGGCGGTTCGCCCTCGGAATAGGGTAACCTGTCCTCGAGAGGAGGTTTGAGAGCGACGCATTGCAGCTGATCGACGTTTCCAGGAGGAGGTGGTTTGGGAGGCTATTCCCAACTGGGATCCTAGGGTCCTTAAGTGGGACCCAAACCACCACGTTTCGATCCGAGGGTGGCGCGGCATCGTGATTTTTTCGCGCCTTTGTCTCTTTTCTTTTCCTTTATTTCTTCTCCTTTTTAAACCATAACCGTTTTTTATTTTCAAAGTAAGCCTGGCATGCGTTTGTACGGCTCTGGTGATCTGCAAGCCCGTTTTGAGCGTTTGCCCGAGGTGGCAAAGGAGATTGTAGCACTTTCTAGGATTGACTCCCAGCTGGCGGCTCTTTGTGATTTATCGAGCCAGTCTGCATCATCAGCTTTCCTCCGTGGATTGCTGGAGTTTTGGTTGGATTCCACCAACACTTTCCACTTTCCATGGGGAGAGATGACGATTACCCCTTTCGATTTCTCTATGATTACGGGTTTTCCTTTCGGAGGTGAGCCTGTAGTTATAGAGCTCGTAAAGGGGTCAGACGAGAGATTGCACGACCTTGTAGGGGACCGTCTTGCGTCAGCCCTTCACGTGTACGCGCAATCTTGTCCGTACTCGATTGTTGTCGACGAGTTGTCGGCTGATGAGCTTGATCGGCAGTACACCTGAGCAGCTGGCTCGAATGTACATTGCCCACGTTCTTTTCGTCACCATCTTGAGTGATCGAGGTGAGTGTTCCACTATTGGGTTACTTATTTGCCTCAGCGATTTGGGGCAAGTAGGTAACCTGAGTTGGGCGGAAGTGTCGTATGCCCATATGCTTACGGCTATAGGCAAGGAGACCTAGGTCATGGATTCCGCGACAGCTACTGAGGTGCCTCGAATCTCGCTTACATGGCATGGTTGTATCCTTGAGGTACGTATTTTAAGCTTTTCCGGTTATTACTTTTGTTTTTTCCTTAAGGCTTATCTTTTCTCGATTTCAGGCTTGGGGATACTCGTACCTGCCTTTCTTAACCCCCAGGATGCTTAGGGCTACTCGTTTCCCTGTCGGCCATCGATTGGTCGAGATTAAGAGGAGACGAGCTACTTTTGCCGGCGACTTTCGCCAGAGGATTCTTTCGGCGACTCGTGCGTCGGTGAGTATTCCAAACTACATGTTTTCTTTTCGTTTTTTCATTTTACTCATTTTCTAACGATTTTCATGTGGTTTTGTTTCATAGATCGATCTCCGTCCTTGGAGTTTGATCGTCGGAGTCCCTGAGGATATCCGGTCTGGCATGGTTCGTTGCCGTTTTCGGGCCCTCTATACGAGACTCTCGGTGTTCCAAAGGACCGACGCTTGGCTTTTAGGCGAGCATGTTCTCTGGCAGCTTTCGACCGAGGAGCCTTTGGTTCCTGCGGATCCCCCGATCCGGATGCTGCGTCCGAACCTGCTATCTACCGAGGATCGAGCTCAGGCGATCCTTGATTATCCAGCGGAGCATCTAGTGCTGCCGGATGCTTCTTATCCGGCTTTTATAGCATCCAGGCTGACTCCCTTTCCGGCCTTTGTTCCGGTTAGTTTCCTAACTCTCTTTTTTTCCGTGTTTCTATTTATTTTTCGGAATTTTGACCCTTTTATCATTTTTTGTCACATGAATTTTTAGCGGGTCGAGCTAGGTGGTTGGGTGCCTCCTACAGCGGAGATCACGTATACCGATGTTGCCGGATCGGTAATTCGTAAGACCCTTCCAGCGGCCGAGGATGATGAGGGGATACCGTTCGTACCTGAGACGGTTGAGTCGGTATGCCTATATGTAATTAAATATTTCTATTTTTTTTTGTTTCATATACATTTGTTTACTAACTGTCCTTGTAATCTTGGAAGGGGTTCCGCGAGAGACCGTGAACGGCATGGTGAGGACTTTACGTGCTTTCCGAGCTGCTTATCGTAGAGCCCTCGTGACTTTGTCATGCCGTGATCATCGGATGATCGCGATAAGTTATTATTATTATTTTTTTTTTTGCTTTGCAACGAAGTTATTACATTTCATGTATTAATCTTCGTTTTGGATTTTGCAGGATGTGCAGCAACCGTCTAGTAGTCACCGAGCACCTTGATTCCTCTTGTACACATTTATATATTTTTTTAGGAAACTTATGTATATATATAGTTTTTGTATATATGACACATTTGTATATCTGTCATTATTATTATTATTATTTTTTGTTTCTATGTGTACATTAATGCGAAAACTTTTTGAGGGAGGGAAAGGGTTTTCGACTTACCCCCCTCAAAAACATAAACAAACTCCACAAAGAAGGGAAATATAAGGAAAAAGAAAAAAAAATAAAAAATACAAAAGTAGGAAAATAATAGAAAATAAAAAGAAAAAGAAAGTAGGAAAATAATGGAAAAATGAAAAATAAAATAAAACAAGAAAATAAGAAAATAATAAAATAATAAAAGAAAATAAAAAGTAGGCAAGAGAAGGGACACAAAGTGTTAGATGGCAAGCGTATGATTCGTCTTAAAATTTCGTGAAGATTCCGTCATTATATGAGCCAAAATACGGAAATTAACCATAATTACATGCCGCATCAGGGGAGTCTCGCGCAACTTCGTGAGTTGCGCACGGCTGTCGCGCGCATGTAATTTTGGTGCGCCCGGGTGTCGCGCGCAACTCAGGAGTTACGCGCGCCACCTGTTAGTGAACTTTCCTTTTAGCCGAATTTGCCGAAAATTTGCCACTCTTGGGTCTCTTTAAACGTGGTTTTGTGTAGGCTTTTGATCATCTCGCATTCATTCGCTTAGTAACATAAGAAAATAAAAAGAACTAATCTCTCTAAAATCTTATTCTCTCTCTCTATTTTTTTGAACAATGGTGAAGACCTTTGAACAACGTTTGAAGCAATGGGTCACCTCCCTTTCAACCGAGGACAAACTAGCTTTCAAAATTTACCACTTAGACCCTTTATTGAATTACATGCAACTAGTGGTTAACTTTGATTTTCTTCATGCCGAAGTCAACCATTGGGACTCTAACCACCATCTTTTCTTGTTTAGAGGGGAAGAAATTGTCCCCCTTCCTGGTGAGTTCGAAGCCTTGCTAGGTTTCCCTACAAACACTCTCCCCGTGACTTATTCGCCTACCTTGTCGGATCCCAAACCTATATTCCAAAGATTTTTTGGTTTGTCTGACAATGATATGACCAACATAGGAACTGAAGAAGGCATGAAATTAATTCAATTTATTGAACACTTCGTCGCCCCTCGTGACAACATGACTAAACAACGCTTTAAAATTCATGCTTTATGTTATTGTCTTGTTGTTAATTTTTTACTTAGAATAGGCAAAGAATACGGAGATTATTCAATGGTGTCCATAGTAGAGAAAATAGAGGGATGTCATTCACCCTCTCCTTTAGTTTTGGCGGAAACCGTTCTGTGCTTGAATCGCCTTAGAGGAGATCCTAACGAAAATGGTTTCACGGGAAGTCCACTCCTATTACACGTACGTTTTTTTTTTCAGCGTTTATCAGCGCAAGTTAAGAAGTTGCGCTGGCATGACCAGCGCAATCTTCTGAGTTGCCCGCGCCACCTTCTCGTTTAATAAATTGCAAAATAAATTTTTTTTTGTCTTTTTCAGATTTGGCTCATGGAGCATTTGCGAATTATTGATCAGCCTCAAAACCTTGAGGCTAATGGAGTAAAGACCTTTCCTGGACGTCGAATCCTTTATAAACATAAGAATGAAGAGAAATGGACGTCGTTTTTCTGTCATGGAGTACCTAACATACGGTTTGTGATTTCTTGGTGGAACACCAAATACTCACAAGAAAGCTCCAATAGTCAAAGGGAAAGGAAAACATGTTGCAAAGGCCCCAATCCCAAAATTGAAAAACAATGTTTGGGTGAAAAAGAAGAGTGTAGGAGAAAGCTTCAAGGTTTCTGAAAATGCTGCAATGGAAACGACTCCTCCATCATTTGTGACAATCGAGGACATAGTAAAACCTTAGAGTGTTACAGAATTTTACCACTAGTTTTTTTTTTCAAATAAAGTGTAATCACTACTATGTTTTTTTTTTGTTTATTACCTAGTTCAATAATGTCTCTCTTTTGAATTTTGAATGAAATAAAATGAGCTTCATATTTTTATATTTTGATATGACCGAATCATAAAGATTTCCTACGTATTCGCTTTGCAAAATCCGGTCTTTGCGTAGTTCTAATTTTTTTTATATTATTATTATGCATTTTTTATTTTTTTTTTATATTTTTGTTTAATCTATTAGATAGAAATTAAATGAAAAAAATTAATCAAACCTTGTTTAAAGAATTATATCAAAGTTTAATTTTATTTTCCGAGTATATGTTATATTTAAGAAACACCCTCTTTTATCGTAAGTAGAAATCGTAACTTCATTCAAACGCAAAAAAAAATCGAGTTCGCAGTTCGTCATGAGGTGGCGTGCGCAATTTCTGGAGTTGCGCGAGCCTGTCGCGCGCAACAAAATTTATTTTAAAAATTCGTATTATTACCCCCTCCCCCCAAGTGTGAAGATTTTTTTCGTAATGTTCGAAAAAATTTGAACACTTAGAATGGTTTATTATTTCATAACTGCTCCCCCCCCCCCCAAGTGTTATGTATTTTACTGTGTTATTCGGTAAAATGCATAACACTTAGAATCTTTCAATCGAATGCTAATAAAAGTTGGTTGTATGAGTGAACGAGTTTTATCCGGATTTCATATGTAATATTTCTTAAGGCGATCAATGTTTATTTATTAGTGAATTTCATCTCCTCCAATATCCATTAATCTGACGGCTCCTCCTAATAGGATTTCAATTACGCGTTAGGGACCTATCCAATTAGGTTTGAATTTCCCTCTTGGATCGGTTGGTGGACCCCTAACCTCCTTTAGTACAAAGTCACCTTCTATCATATTTCTAGGCTTTACCCTTTTATTAAAATGACGCGCAATGCGCCTTTGGTAGACTTGTACATGATGAAAAGCTCTTAATCGTCGTTCATCGAGGAATAAAAGCTCTTCATACCTCGCTCTTACCCATTCAGCTTCCGGCAGCTTACTTTCGAGTATGATGCGTAGGGATGGTATTTCCAGTTCGACTGGTTGAACTGCGTCCATTCCGAAAACTAAGGAGTATGGAGTTACCCCTATTGATGTTCGTATAGACGTTATATAACCCCATAATGAAGTGTAGTTTATTTGGCCAGTCTTTGTAATTTTTTGCCATTTTCTTAATGATGACTGTTATATTTTTATTTGCCGACTCTACAGCTCCATTCATTTAAGGACTGTATGTGGATGAGTGATGATGTTTTACTTTATAACGAGTTAAGAGGGTCTCAACTTCAGCTTTGAATTGAGATCCCTGATCACTAATTAGTTCATGTGGAACTCCATATCTACAAATTATGTTTCGTTCGAGAAACTTTATGACATGTTTAGAAGTGATATTCACGTAAGAAGCAGCCTCAATCCACTTAGTAAAGTAATCAATGGCAACTAATACGTACTCGTGCCCTCCTGATCCTGTTGGAGAGACTTTTCCAATTATGTCAATTCCCCAAGTCAAAAAAGGCCAAGGGGAAGTGAGATTATATAGTTCGGATGGTTGAAGGTGTTGTAAATTAGCGAACATTTGGCAATGTGGACATTTTTTAACATATTATATGCAATCATGTTACATAGCGGACCAATAGTACCCTTGTCGTAAAATTATTTTTGAAAGCATTTTACCATTCATGTGAGGTCCACAAACACCTTTGTGAGTATTTTACATAAGATGTGTGGCTTCCGGTTGGCCTATACATAGTAAGCTTTGACCATTAGGTCCCTTTTTGCATAATTGACCATTTATTAGACCATATTGGGCCGCAAGTGTTCGTAAGGCTCGTTGGTCTTTCGATGAAGTATTTTCGGGATATGTGCCATGAGTAATATATTGGAGGATATGATCATACGAAGGATTGTCTCCTTCAATGTCATTTATTTCCTCTATTGCGTTACAATACGCTGGTTCTTCTCTTATATCAATGCATAATGGCATCATATTTAAGTGATCTGGAATGTTGATCATTGAGGCTAATTTTGCTAGCGCATTGGCAAATTGATTGTCATCCCTTGGGAGATATTTAAAATCAATACGTTCAAAATGCTCGATGAGTTTCTCTAGGTGTACTTGGTATAATATCATTGTGGAGTTCTTTATTTTCCATTTTTTTAATATATGATTTATAATCAAACTGGAGTCTCCATATACCTCTAATTTTTGCACACCTATGCTAGCTGATGCTTCTAATCCAATAATGCACGCTTCACATTCTGCGGCATTATTAGTAACCTCAAAGTCTATTTTAACAGAGATTGGAGTATGTGCTCCCTCTGGACTTATGAGTAACACTCCTACGCCACATCCTTTTTTATTGGATGCACCGTCGAAGTACATTACCCATTTGTCATCTTGTGTCATGAGAATTTCTTCATCCGGAATATGAGTAGTTTCTGCATGACTTGTTTGAATTGGATGTTGTGCCAGGAAGTTGGAAATTACTTTTCCTTTCATTGATTTTTCAGGAAAATATTTTAGCTCAAATTTAGCCAACATCACCAACCACTTAGATATCCTTCCTTGTATGGGTGGTTGTTCAAACAAATACTTTATCGGATTTTGTTGAGAAATCACATGAGTAGTGTGTGGTAACATATAATGTTGTAACTTTTTGGTTGCCCACACTAATGCTAGGCTTGTCTTTTCCAAAGTGCTATATTTTGTTTCGTATTGGATGAATTTTTTGCTTATATAATATATTGCACGATTGACTTTTTCTACCTCTTGTGCTAACATGGCGCCTGTGGCTGTGTCTGTAACTGTAATGTATAGCCTAAGAGGTAGTTGGGGTACTGGTGGTGCTAAAATTGGTGGACTTTTGAGATAATCTTTGATTTTCTCAAAGGCCTTTTGGCATTGATCGTCTCATTCATGTTTCTCCTCTTTTTTCAATTTTTTAAATATTGGCTCACAAGTCATAGTGAATTTGTTAATAAATTGACTAATGTATTGTAGCTTGCCAAGGAATCCCCTAATTTCTTTTTCTGTTTTGGGAGGCATGTCAACAATTGCCTTTATTTTAGAGGGATCGATCTCGATGCCACGTGCGCTTACTACGTATCCGAGTAACTTACCATAAGTGACTCCGAAGGCGCATGTTTGTGGATTCAATCGCATTTTATATTCTTTTATGCGAGTGAAAAATTTGCGTAAAGCTTTTAAATGTCCCATTCTATCTTTGGACTTCACTATCATTTCATCCACATACACTTCTATTTCTTTATGCATCATATCATGCAAGAGAGTCGTAGTCGTTCTTTGGTACGTAGCTCCAGCATTTTTTAAACCAAATGGCGTAACTGTGTAGCAATACGTACCCCAAGGGGTAATAAAGCATGTCTTTTCTTCATCTTCTTTTGCCATTAAAATTTTGTTGTAACCTGCGTATCCATCCATAAAGCATAACATCGCATGTTCAGCCGTGTTATCTACCAATATATCCATATGTGGTAGAGGAAAATCGTCTTTAGGGCTAGCTTTATTAAGATCCCTAAAGTCGACACACATACAAACTCGTCCATCTTTTTTAGGGACTGGAACGATGTACGCTACCCATTCTGGGTAATTACATAGGCGAATAAAACAGGCGTCTAACTTTTTTTTGTACTTCTTTTTTTTTTAATGCGACATCAGGTTTCATTCGTCGAAGTTATTGTTTTACTTGTTTAGAAGTAGGGTTTAAGAGAATGGTAAGTTCCGCGATTTCCCTATCAATTCCAGTCATGTCCTTGTATGACCAAGCGAACACGTCTTTGAATTCTTTGAGCGTCGATATGAGGGTCAATCGCTCTTCCGGATTTAGAGTTAAGCCAATTTTAACTTCTCTCTTATTTTCGTTAGTTCCTATATTAACTATTTCAGCTCTTCAACAATAGGGTTCTTTTGTTCTCGTTCATTCATTAATTCAACCAAATTATTAATGTTTTCATCTTCATTAGATTGATTGCTAAAGCATTCGAAAGATTCAAGAGAAGGCATATACTCGGAAATAGAGCTCATATTATTAAAATCAAAAGAGAGTACATCAAGAGAAGAATCCTTGTTGGGATCTTCGTCCTTAGAACTAGAAAATAAAGACTCAGTAATGGCCACAAGGCCTAGATTTTCAGCTTCCCTAGAGTCTACAATAGATTCATCGTCCGATTCTTCAAACATCTCCCCTTCGCCTGTGACAATCTCCAGTTTATCACCTTTGTGATTTATCCATTTGAAACATATCCTCCATCCATGGTCAAAAGTTTCGTTTGAAGGGGTGATCAACAAGGTTGGGTCAAAGGCTTCATCTTGAATGGCGTTTTGATTGGTCATTGTTGCGACATGATTTTGCTCTTGTCCAAATAGCAAGTTAAATGCTTGTCCATCATAGCACCCTAGAGTTGGGTGTCTTGATTTAACGATACTAATATCGTCATCCAAGAAGTAGCAATCATGAAATATCTCAAATCCAGGCTTCTTGATTCCTTCCAAAACTAAGGGTTCCGGAAATTCGTAGCATGGGTAATCTTCTCCCTCCCTAATGAATTGTCCATTAAGGGTTCATTGATAGGATGGGAGTAAAGTGATTATCCCTTTCTTATTATTGTCTCTACATGCTTTGTTTTTGGCCTCGTGAGACTCCAACTCTTCTTTGGTTGGTTTATATCCCAATCCAAAAGAGAAGCTTTTCTTTGGGATAGGAAGTAAGAGAGATTTCTTCATTCCTATTCCCAAAGGAATCCCAGGAAAGTAACTACTCTTGAGCAAGATGGTGTTTACTATCCGAGTGGAATATGGATCAAGCTTGAATGATTCTTCCAAGTCTCCTTCCATTTCAATTGTGAATATTGGCTCCACGACAAATCCCCACATGTCCTCTTCATCATTATCATGGTTTATTTCTAAGAGTGATTGATCATTTATTGCTATTTTGAGTGGAGAAGCATGTAAAGTCATAGGAAGCCCTTGATAGTTCAACCTAATCATTTGATGAAGTGAGGATGGTATTGCACCAATCTCGTGTATCCAAGGACGTCCAAGTAAAAGGTTGAATGTAGGTTTATGTCCATAACATGGAATTCAACCATCTTTTGAAATTGCGCCTGTGGTAATTGGTAGCTTAACAGTTCCACACACCGATCTTCTTGAATTGTCATAGGCCCTTATGCTTTGTTTTGTTGATTGGAAATCTTTTTCTAGATATAGGCCTAAGTATTTTGCCGTTTGTAATGGGCATACGTTTACAGCCGACCCATTGTCTACCAAAGTTAGAGGGATGTTGTATCCCTTGCATGCCACAGTTAAGTATAATGCATTGTTGTGGGTAATGTCCTTTAAAGGCAAATCATCATTAATGAAAACGATTGACTTTTCGGATTTCTCGCTAGTAAGCAAGCTAACGAGATCCTGAGGGGTTGTGTCCGTACTTATAGACAAAGCTGTTAGAGCATTCATGAGAGAATTCCTATGTTCTTTATAAGTACTTAGGAGTTCCCAAATGCTAACATTTGCCTTGGATTGGCGAAGTTGTTTGACCAATGGATCTTCCACCTTAAGTGGAGGTGGTATTGTATTTTGTGTTTGACCTTGAGTTTAATTTTGTGTGGTCGAAGATCCATTTGGTGGTGGTGCTTAGTAGACTCGCCCAGAACGAGTTAAACGATCTATCTCATTTGGGTTAGTCACAGGACTTGTAAACCAACTTTCTTCTAGAGGCTTTGGATGTGCCATGCTCCATGAGTTGTGCTTAATATCATTGTTCATCCAAGGTGAGATTCGATAAGTCTTGCAATTTCCCAAAGAAATGATCCCAATTAGGCGTTCCATTTGTTTCATTTTGCAAACAAGATGGAGGTGGGACGGCAGCATACTTAGGGACATATAAGTCTTGAAAGTCGTCGTCCCATAGTACACATACTTCATTAGTTGCCCCTATGAGTATTGTGGATAGAGGTTCTCCTATCGGTGTGATATAGTCCAAAGGATTGAACGTGTCACTTCCCATATGGTCTTCCTCGATTTTAACACCCCTAAGTGGGATGCATTATTGTTAGGTTTAGGCGTGAGAATTCTCCCATCGTCTACTAAATCTTGTATTTTGTGCTTTAAAAACATAACAACGTTCAGTATCGTGTCCAACGCCTCTATGATAAGCACAATAAGCACTAACATTCCATTAAGTAAACCTCTTTTCTGGTAGAGTGGGTGGTGTTGGCCATGTTGGGGCAAGTAAGCCTTTTTCATTTAGTTTTTCTAGCAATTCTTTATTGCTTACAGGAAATGGAGTAAATTTTCTCTCTTTTGTCCATCTTTTCCTAGGATCATCATATCGATTGTTATTGTAATGCGTGGAAGTCGCAAATATGTCAATAAAGGATGATGCATTATCATTCCCCTTCTTGTAGTTATTCTTAGGTTGATGATGATAATGAGGTTTGTTTGCTTTTTCCTTAGCAAGATCATCTTCAATCCTAGTAGCCACAGAATAGACCTTTTGAAAAGTGTCTAGACCAAGGTAACGTAGATGTTTGTTGTACTTTTCATGACAATTGTCAATGAATTTTTGTATAAACTCGAGTTTAGGAGGCCTTTGGGCAAGGTGGACCGCCTTTTCTCGCCATCTACCATAGAAAGCAAGGAAACCTTCATCGTCTCCTTGCTTAAGCATCTCGAGTTCACGTAAAGTTGACTTGAACTCTACGTTACTCTCGTATTGGGTGATGAAAGCCGAAACTACATCTTCCTATGTTGCTTTAAATTTTGGATCTAGCCCATAGTACCACTCTTTCGCGGTTGGGTCTAGTGATAAAGGGAAAGTCAAAGCATAAAGCTTAGGATCAACTCCCTTTAGTGTCATAGTGCCAGTAAAACACATTAAGTGATTTTGTGGATTATTGGTCACCTTAAATATTGGCAAGTCCGTAGCTACGAACTTTTCTGGTAAAGCAAGTCATGGGGGTGGAGCAAACTTTTCTGCGTCAAAGTACTTGTTCCCCATTGTAGAACGAAGAACTAGCTTCTCTAACGACTTTTCTTTAATGGATAGTTGCTCCATCTTTTCTTGTAAGGCAAATGCTTTAACTTTTTTCTTTTCAGCATTTTCCATCTTCTTAATTCTTCTCTCCTCGGCCTCTTGAGCCTTTTCCTCTCTCATACAAAGAATCTCTTGTTGAAGTTCTTCGACGGTTGTCATTGTTGTTGGACTAGGATTAGTTGTCGAATGAAATTTTTTTGAAAGGGGTTGATCTTTGGGTGGTAAACGTAGAATGCGAGTGCCCGGGGGTCCTCTTTCCCAAGCTTGAAAACCGACCCTAAAGGAGTACGAAATGATAAGGAAATCGATACGTTTGTTTTTTAAAGGAAAAGAAAGAAAAAAGACGCAAAATATACTTAAACGGATAACATCGCCCTTAACAATTCTTCAATAAAGATATTGTTCGGACGAGTCAATTTGTTTATTGAGAAATCAAAACTGACTCGTCTAGTGGGCGCGCGCAACAAAATAACTTGCACTGGAAGGGGTCGCGCAACTTCTTGAGTTGCGCGTGCCACCTGCTTGTAGTATATTTATTTTAATTCGAGCGTTTTTTTTTAATCGATTTTTTTTATTTGACCCTTTTTTTTATGTTATCCTTTGAATATGACGCTAAATCACGAAGAGACAACTTCGTAATTGGGAACCTAGACCAAAATAAAATAAAATAAAATAAAATAAAAAAAAAAAAAAAAAAGAAGACTATCCTAACACGTTGCGCATAGTCACATAATCACATAAGCATGTTATAAGTCAAGATTCACGCAATGCCATTCTAAGGTCAAAAAAAGGCTTGGGTGTCCAAAGGTACCATACCTTCAAAAACGATGCATAAATCAATCACTCAACGTGTTGACCCATGAAATCGCCCTCCCAACATTTTGTTGGTCATATGGGTGGGATGATTGTTAGTTATTTTGGGATAGACGCCTAGTGTTGGCGACCCCTAGTCAATGAGCCAATCCCAAATGGTTTAAGTGTGCTATGCTTATGCATGATGCAATGTTGCTTGTTTGGTTTTTACTTTTGTGAAAAAGGAAGATATTATGTGTTCAAGTCTCGCTCTCTAACTAGAGACACTACAACAAATTAACCTTTGTGCCACGAGTAGAATCATGGCACAAGTTTAGAATTCTCGTGGCTATGTAATTTAGCCACGGGAAAATGGATGTCGTGGCAAATTTTATATTTTATGCCACGAGTATTCACGTGGCAAACAAATTGACTTGCCACGAATATTAATGTGGCAAACAAATTATATGCCACATATTCTACCGTGGCAAATAAGCTTCTTTGCCACAAATATGTTGCTTTAAATATTACTGTGGCTACTAACACTTGCAATTTTTTTTTCCAATTTTTTGCATTTTTAACCCAAAATTGATCAATAGTTATATTACAAATATACTTATAAAACATAGATATTCCCATTAATAGCTTGTAAATTTACACTTTTCATCCGAAAAAATTAAAAAAAATACAATTAGATAATTAGAGTACACTACAATTGAAGTAGCAACAATCAGCCAAGCAAAAGAAGTGTCCGGCCACAACAGCAATGCCTAGGCCAACTACAACAATAGCGGTAAACCTTGGAGCATCTAAACCACCTTGCTTTCTTCAACTAGCACGCTGCACAACACAAACGTCTTCAATTTCAGCCAGCATGAGCTTTCTTTGTTTTGAGATTATGTCATAAGTCCAAGATTTAATTCACTGCAATTTTAGGAGAAACATATATTATATTTGCATATAATAAAATAAGTATGAGTAGGAGCATATATATAGTACACTAAGAAAGAATGTCCAAAGTAAAATCTTGTACATTACAAAATATGACATGTACATAGCAAAATATCAATTTCTACCCAATTTATAAAAATTTCTACTTATTAATTATTCAGCCCGGACTCTCAGAAGGAAGAATGAGAAAGCCTAGACAACAGATGCATTTGTACTCATCTACTGTTCTGTTTTTGTTTCAAGTCCAAGTAGTAAATATCACACTCTTCTAAGATTGCATTTAGTTAGGCTAAAGAGCCACTTTCAATTTCAAGAACTATAAACAATTAAAAAAGAAGCTAAATGAAGGTTCATGCAGTCATCTACTCTGCCAAATTGCTACTAACAAGTAGAAAATGGGAGGTTTCATTGCAGACATGGCAGTCATCTATTTTTGAAGACATGAAAGCTGAGAAAGATGATAAATTCTTATATCAGTGACAATGAGGCAGGGGATGAAGAAAATGAAGTTCGAACTGGAAAAACGAGAGAAACTGAAGGTTGTAAAGCATTGAGGTTGGCATTTCTCAGTATTATTAAGAAGCATACTGATGATAGGGCACTAGTAATTTCTATATGATGGCCATTTCTACAAGTAGTAGATATTCGTATGTGGCTCATATGCAAGGGCCTTATCTCTGTAAGGTCCTGTGCTATCCATACACAAGAAGCTTGTTATGGAAAAGCTGCAGAAGAGGTAACTGAGCGAAAGGTTAGAGGCAAAGCAAATAAGGAAAAGCATTTGGAATATCACACTAAGACACTAAGTTTACATAAAAATTTCTTTATAATACATCATTTTTGTTTTTATATATCCCAGCACCCTAATTTTACAGAATACTGTCTTGACCTTGTAAATAAATTGAGGGGAAGAGACTTGTGAATACAACAAATTTCTTAGGTTCCCACGAAAAGTTCTGATAGGTGTTGCCACAAAAGAAGGTAGTATAACATATCCATTACTAGAGTAACAAACAAAGAGATCTAGTTATTTACACTCATTTCTGGGCAAAAACCTTGCGAATAAAGAAGTTATAAAAACTACATCATTCCCATTATTTAGACATAGTCCAATCTTTTAGCATGCATATAGAGATATGGAGTTGAAACTTTAACAATAAGTAAGCCATCATCATAATCCAATCTGGAATTAGATTTTGTATGTGATATACTGCTACACCTACTCGCAACAACCCTCCAATATAACAGTGAGAAAATTTATCATTGAACATCAAGCATGAAATCATGAATATGGGGAGTTTGACTTTATTTCATTCCATGAAGCATATACTATTGAGGAATATCAAAACTACCAATAATTTATTCATAGAAGATGGTAAGAACAAGGAATTTGACAAAATAAATTTGAACCGTACAACATTAGTTAGAGTATGAATACTCATAGAATGATGAGGTTACCCAACTTTCCTATACTAAACACTTATTTCATTAGCTGAATAACCTTTTTTTTTACGTAAAAGCAATTACATTGCATACCAAACTAATATTTTCATATGTACGTGGATATTAGTATTTAATACATATGGACTAACAAAATGGTCAAGGGAAGGTTAGGGGAGATATAGAGCAGTATTTTTATCACTCAAAAATGAAAATTGGTGGGCAGATATGTATTTAATCTAATGGTGATATAACTAAGAATAATTACATGAGACAAAATAAATTAGTGGTAGAAAACAACCACAACAAAGTATGCAAACTGTATAGACTAGCAGAAGATATGCCATACAAACGTAATCAAGCTATGTGTTATCAACAAACAACGACACAAAAGCTAAATTATACTACAATATTAACAAGTGACCATATAAATGAAACAATAGTCCATCATTTCACGGTTTCACCTAAGAAAAAAATCCTACAGAAGTCAAAAACAGAAAATTTTGACTAAAATTGATCAAACAAAGAACTGCCCGACAACTAGCTTCACTTTACATCTATGACTAGCTCAAATTATAGCTTGACATTCATTCAATGCCACAAATAAAAAGCTTCGAGATATAAATAACTAACCAAAGATAAAAAGGATGAGCATAATGCAAGCAGAATCATATTTCAATAATCCCTTGCTCATCAATTGACCAAATATATCAAAACAAACTAAATTTAACACAATTAAACATCCCCTATCCCTAATTTCCCAAAATTGATAACATCATAGGGTTTGCGAACCCAATAAATAAAAAATTAAGTCAAAATTAAAATTTGAGAAGATCCTTCAAGAAAAATACATCACATAAGCAACGAAAGAATAGAATTTGATTTTTGTTCTTCCCCCTTTCCAAACAATAAATTACCAGCGAAATTTCATGAAATAATCAACAATTTTCTCTCAAATTAAACATTACAGACAATTCATAGTCCTGCAATTAATTCCCTGTATTGTGAAATGATAGTCGATGATTTAAATCAAGATTAAAGACAATTTTACCTGAGAAACTTATTAAATATTGAACAGCAAGCAAACCCTAGATTGAGAAACTGATAGATAGTTGATAACGAAAGGCAGGTTCTTCTTCACCATAAACTTTATACTCTGGTGGAGAAGGTGAGACTTGAGCGAAAATGGAGAAGAGCAAAGCCCGATGAACCTGAGCAAAAATGGAGGAGATCACAGAAGTTGCGAAAATTAAAGGCGGGTTCTGAGTTTTGTTTTTCTTTTTCAAACACAAATATAGTTTAACCCAATATTAAAAAAAATAAAAAATACAGCGGGGCAACTTTGAGATAAGTTACGAGTAGGTTAGGTACAATAATTTTGTTCAACTTTGTTTATAATGAGATTAATGACACTAGTTTGTTTTCTATTCTTTATTCTAATACAATGGGGTTTTATAATGTTTATTTCTTCATCACTTTTCAAAAAAAAAAAATTAGCAATTTGCATAATGTCAATTAGAGCTGTCAATTCGGGTAAACGGGTCGAGTTTGAGTCATGTTAGTGTGAGTCGGGTCATCTCGGGTCGGGTGAATACGG